>NC_056726.1:199092981-199232981 GCF_019279795.1 Protopterus annectens | reverse complement strand
CGTTGTCAAGAAACTTTTTGTAGCAGATCAAAGTGCTTGAAAAGTTTACGCCCACAATTCATGTTACATTACTTTAGAGCTGTTTTAAATTTGGTGACGGCAGAGTAATGAGTGAGGAAAAAAAAACACATTTTGGTATATTTAAAATTACTTTGTTGCTGACCCGTTCTACTTAAGATGCCTACAGTCGGGGAGAAACAGACAAACCATCTTCAGTACATTTACTAGTAAGTTGCAACTGTTGGAAGTAAATATATAAAACAAGGTTTACATCATTGCTTCCCAAGAAAAATTATCTTTAATTTAGACCTTTTGCAGTATTTGTATAGTTGGAGGGGGCAGCCTTCTGTTAAAAGGTTATAGGCCTTCTAGACTTCAAGGGGGTGCTTGGGTAATATAAGACTTGGATTTGTATTTTGAATGTTGCTCTGTGTTTTTCCTGGTGCTTGTATAATGATGATCTACTGCCGAACCTGTGTTATGTTGTAAACTTTTCTTATGTTCACCATGGTGATGATGATGGTGCAAACTAATTGCCCTGCAGTGGAGTCTAGGAATGAAGTATGGACACTGCTAAACTGTGGGCTGACAAACCAGATGAAAAATGATGGGTATCTGATATTGCACTAAATGCTATAACTATTTTGATTCTTAGTTGTGTTTTCACTACACGATTTAACTAACTACCCACTAATGTTCATTAGCATTACACTAGTACCCAAATATCTTAAAAGTGACACTCACTCATTATACCAACGTACCTTTTAACCACAGAAATAGAAAATACAATCTAAAAAGAACCCTGGATTATGCAGGACTCCAATAGCACATTGTGGGCATCACCATATTTTATGTACTGTCAGCCGGAAGTATTCCAGTAAGTGTAAGAGGTCCAGGTTGTTTGTATGGTGGAGTATGTCTGATTAACCTTCTCTATTTTTTTTAACCATATTTCACAAAGTAGCATTTTTTTTTTCTTTTTTGGCAATAGAAGTGTAAGACTGCTGCTAGAGTTATAACTTTAAAGCATTTATTTCAGTAAGGACAACACCTAATAATCAAGAATATTGCTTGCATGTTACCACTTAGAATTTTGTTGCATAGAAACCAGGTGTCTGTGTCTTTAAAGCCTGCTAATATCTAAATATTGAAAAATCTAAGGCAAGTGCAGGTATAGTGGAGAAGGTCTGAGTGTAGGAGTGATATCTGTAACACTTACAGAGGGGACTAGGAATATTCCTGGCTTGGGTGTGGGCAGTGTGTGTCCCAGCTCTAAATTAAAGGGGGGGTACAAGTTTATTTCTTGACAAGAATTTGCCATTAACATGGCAGTCTGTTATGGTAATGTGACTATTGTATGCCTGTCTGTGAAGTGTTAGAGCTGCATGCAGAAGTCCATACCATGAAGTGCTGAAATGTGTTCATAAAATGGATTATTTTTTACACTTAAGCATGTTCTAGAATAAATAAATAAATGAAATATGCACTTTATGAATGCCGCGGGGGAAGGGGGGGGTTGGGAAAACCTGGATTCAGCAAGGGAGCTGAGAATCGAAAAGGTTTAGGAACCACTGTGTTATTGATTTGCCAAGGGCAACACCTGTCTGGGGAACAGACCAAACATAACAGGCTAACCTGTGGCCATTATGTGGATAGCCCTACTGTTGAGAGCTATCCAGAGACAGAACTTTGTCAGACTGAAACCCATGCAGAAGTAGCATGTGCAGACAAACCCTGTTAAACTATCAATATTCCAAACATATAAGAGCAATACTCACATTCTGACCCTATGTCTTGAACCTTCTCCACCATTTATTTGGTTTGTCTCCACATGTCTTGTTGTAAGAGGTAGTAGCTCACACAACTCCAGGATGTCTTCCTCACAAGTAAGGGAAAGGTTCAACACCCACATGGAATAGTCAATTATAGGAGTGTGTTGCCATGACATTGACTATTGGAAGAACTACACAGCTGCTCTGCATGCAATTAGCAAGTGGGGAACTCCAACAGGGTGCACAGGCCATCACCTGGTCATGAGCATATCCTACAAAAGCCATGCTGCCACCTATTCAAACCAGCTCTATCCCTGTAGTATACAGAGAGAGAGAGAGAGAGAGAGAGAGAGAGAGAGAGAGAGAGAAATAAATGAAACATAAACCGGGGAAAAAAAAAGGTAAGTGGAACATGTAAGCATGTAATTGAATATAGTACTTGGTCTGTAATAATGGGAAATATGATATGGAAGAATACATGTCCCAACAAGACTTGGTGTACTAATGCCCTTCTGAACATCTGCTATGGCCATAGCATCTGGCCCTCTCTACAGTGGGAGAGATCACAGCCATACCTCTCAACTGTAAAGATCTTCACAGAATGTCCAGATTTTCCCATCATAGTTTTTAGTCTGTTCTTCCTGAAATCTGTATTTTTCTGGCAAATAGCTGAGGATTGAAGTCATCAAGTAATAACAGACACTTGAGTTTAAGACTCCAAATCCTTAAGAATATTCACAGTAATGCAAAATGTATCATTCTACAAACTTCCTAAGTTTGTAAAAGGAATATTTAAAGTCTGTCCCTATTTATCCCTCCATCATTGTAGGCTTTGTCCAGATGTGACTCTCTAACAGGTTACGAGGTAGGATCACAGCTCAGGAGCCTGACTCACCCTGGGAAAGGACAGCTCACATCTGACAACTGCTGGGGTGTCTGTCAAACAGTTGTGACTGTGTCACTGCTAGGCCAGTTAATGGGATGTTGTCCATATCCATATATTACCTGTGAAATTGAGTATGACACATGTTTGTCTTGTAAAGCTAAGAAACCTATATAGGGCATCTGCATAGTAAAGTACTGCTGCAGACATGTGTGTTGAACTACATGCAATATGCTGAATTAATAATGTTCAACTGTACAGTGTTCTGCTGGACAACAAGTACATTTGTGACTGATATCTGTAGTCACATACACATATACCTGTGTTATGTCAGCCAAACCATTGGCAAGTCTGTGAGCAAAGGCATTGTAACATAATAGCCTACTTATGACTGTTGGACATCGTCAAGGTTATCACAGTGATATCAAAGCCTACTGTGTAATCAACTTACTAATGTATGGTTTAGCTACATTAATGCAGTATCAATATTGATGTTCCTTTTGTCACCCAGTTACGTGCGCCATTGTCCAGATGTACTGCTATAACAGGTTGAGAAGTATGATTGAGCAGCAAGACTGTAAATACAGTGTGCCATACTAACATAAAACAGAAATGTATACCAGGTAACCCCTGAGCACATGTATGTATGAGTATGTTCAGCTGGAAGGCACAAAACTAATCACATGGGTTTCAAGCAGTCAGGTACATAGGGTGTGCATGTTGTACATGTGTGTAATATCAGTGTCAGTGCATACAACAGACATAAATGTGTACAACTACTGGTTGTTGGATTGCCCTGACACTGATATGGGTACTAGAGTAGGCATGATTATCAGGTAGTAATCGAAGTGTCCAACTGTGTTATGATCCACTGTCCATGCTTACCACTATTAGCTATATCAACACCTATATACAGTGGATATCACAAGTGTACACACCCATGTTGGAATGCCAGATTTGTGTGCTGTATGACATTCAAACCACAGAAAATAATTTCATAATGTTTCTCATCTTGAATGTGACCACTAACCTGTACAAGTCCATTGAAAAACAATCAAAGGTGTTTCTAGGAAGGTGAGCAACTATTGCCAAGTGAAGATGTGCCATGATGTTAGAGTCCAAACCAAGATGAAGGAATGCTGTAACCATCTCAAGAGGTGCATACACAACATATCACTTTATGGGTGTGCACACTCATTCAACTGGCTTATTGTACTGATTATTATTTCCATATGTTTTCATAGACCAGATTGTTATGTTTTCAATTGAATTGCACAGGCTGTAGGTCACATTAACGGTGGGAATTGTTTTGAAATGAGTTATTGTGGTATCATGTTACAATTACACAGATACCAGGCATTGTAACAGGGGTGTGTACCCTTTATATCTGCTGTAGCTATACAGACTCAGCAGTACCTGACCTGTATAACCAGCCTCCAGCAAGGTATAGTAATCCACTTTGGTGGACAGCAGCAATATACAAATCACATAATAGGTTGCTATATTGGCTGTACAGGGACACATAGGTGCAGGCAACAATTTGGAAGCAAGTCCACATCTATCTGAGCAAGCATGTAAGTTCACACGTGACTTCCTGTAAGGCTAACTATGACTACAAATCAGACATATCCACACCACCAAGGACAATTGCAACAGTGTCTTCACATATGTTATCAGTCTCGGAGGAAACAACACAAGTCAGACTGAAACACCTCATACACACATGCCATGGATATAGGCAACCTGCATCAGACAGGTTAGGTGGGAACATCGCCACTCTGTCCACCCTAGTTGTATAGGGGATATGCACATGAACCACACTCCTCCACCCAGCAATGGTGAGCATGTACATATTGCCTACTGATGGCAACAACAACATATCTCCATGGAGCATACTAACATCAGTGTCTGCCTCCTACATGAACTCAGGCATGTGCTCACAGCTCCATCACACACCACAGTTAAACACAGACCTGCCAACATCCACACACCATCCACATGGAAGATGGCCACTGTCAACCCTCTACAGAGAAATTAATGGAGAATAGAGGATTATGCAATCAAGGTCCAGCATTGGGGGGAATAAGATAGCTCAGGGCCAGGATTGTAATGCAAGCTGCTATAGCTGCTAAAGCCACACTAGATTGGAGGGTTATGGTGTAATTTGGATTATTTGCAAGTAATATTCACTGTTGATGTGCAATTTGACAACCGTATGAGGTTCTGTGACGTTTGTCCTGTTTATGTCTTCAAGGTAACATGCAGATAGCTCGCCTACCAGCATTCTCTGTTGGGGAAACTGACATCATCACACATTATGTAATTGAACATTGAGCCCTGTTATTCGGATGGAGACCAGAAGATGTGTGGGAGAGGACTGACCTGTGGAACAATCTAGTCCACATTGTAGATGATGCCGTCCTGCACAGCAGTATTTATGAGCAGGTGCAGCATAGGGCCACCAACCTCATCCGCCATGCCAGTCAATGGGCTACTGCTATAGCAAGGGCCCAGCCATCCAGCCTCCACTGACACCCACTGAGGAGCTCCTCACCATCCTTGAGGCACCCGCCCAACACACAAGCCATGAAGCTGAGGAAAGCATTGTGGAGGTGAGCTGCACACACACACACACACACACTGGATGTGGACCGTGCAGGTAAGGGCCCAGTGGGGATTAGTACACTAATGTATCAGACATACATGTATCTGTATGGTATCTACATCCATGTGTCAGGTCTGATTGCAGTTGTGGATGGGGTTTTCTAATGCACAGAGGTGCACATCTATGGTGAGGACAGAACATTATTGGGGTTAGTACTGTAAATGTGCAGATATGCTGCATCCATCCTGTACCAAGACTACATGTGAGTCTGCTGACAATACCTCCCTCTCACAACTACCTAGGACCTGCTGGTCTGCATATGGGCCAGCAGCCTGAAGTTGGTGAGTATGACATTGTTCTGTTGTTGCCTGGCAATACCCCAAGCCTGTGAAGTGCATGCAATTTACAATGAACACAACTATCAGTAATAAATATATTGCTTTATGTAATAGCTATATTGCTTTGTGTGCATGTTCACTTGTGGTGGGGTTGACTGCATTGCATCACAGTGGTCACCACTGGGGCCTATCTGTCATGAATTCAACATTCCTATATCATACCTCACAACTTGTCAGTGCCAAGACATCTGGACAGAGGCCAGCAAAATGGGCTGGACAAACGGCCTAAGGTAGGGACATGTGTGACACATTAGTAGTTTACAGTGGATATGAATTGTGTACACACCCCTGTTAAGATGCAAGGTGTTCCTGTTACATACAAATTAGGACCGCAATACATCAGTCCACACCTCTTCCAGACTTTAATGTGACCCATAACATGAAGAATTCATTTGTAAAACCAAGCATCTCGGCTTATGTATTGCACCTACAAGGCTGGCCACCTGTGAGGGTGGCAGATGTCGTATCAACATGATGTTTCAGTCAGGTATGATACCTCATGCTGCCATATGTGTCAGTATACACACTGTGGCCTATATGGCTACAATATCACATATATGTGCATTGTTAAGGAAAACATACACCACTTCCTACCATGTATAGGCATATGTACAGGGTGGGAAAGGGCTCATTATAGGATTCTCTCTGTCGCTATCTATCTCTCTCTTCCCCACATCTCTGTGTGTGTATGTTTGATATATTATATTATGTTGGCCTTAGATATGTGTGAGTATTTCTATCTAGTGTGTGTGTGTGTGTGTGTGTGTGTGTGTGTGTGTGTGTGTGTGTGTGTGTGTGTGTGTGTGTGTGTGTGAAGTATAAATGTACAATTTGATGTGTGTGCACAGGCATCTGCGAATAACATATATCTATAGTCCACTGTGTTGTCAGACATGGGTTTCATTTCTCTAAGTGTAGGAGCATGCCCAGTATGACCTTCTATATTGAGTGTGTGCATCCATTCCGGAGAGAGTTGGACTCCAGTTCAGGGTTTTGTGTGCTACAGCTACAGTGACCTAGCAACTTGTTTCTGCAGGATATCTGTAGTTAGGTTGCCAATATGGAGACACAATGTGCATAACATACAGGGGATACTGTAACTATTGCTGTCTGTGGTGCTTGTGTAACATGGTTGGTAGTAGTATAGATTTTCTGACATATGTACTGTTTTACACTGTGATTTATCATGTCATCAACTACTGACAGTTATCATTCTTTGCTCACAGTTATTTACCAGGGAAATACAAGATGAATGAAGCTGAGATCAATATTCTGAGGCATGTAGACTACACATTCTGGCACACTCCTGCCATTGTGGAGGGGTAGCTACAGACAATAGACTGCTGGTTCTGTGTAAATGGTCCAGCACTTAGTATGCTGGCTGGGGATCCCCTTCTTGTGCTTTTCTCAACTGCATGGAATGGCCATATCCTGCTGAGGCCATACCTCTCAGCTGTACAGATACAGCCAGGTTATCCAGAGGCAGAACTCATATATCTGGTCAGTTTACCTTCACATTGTGGTTTACAAGCAGTTTTGTGGGTATTTATTTATGAGTTTGCAGTCAGGGAGTAGTATTGGCAGACATTAGAGTTTCAGACTTGACACACTCCATGATATCCATGCTTCTACACCCCCTCTGTTATTCTCTCCTCTTCCTAACATTATGAAAGCAATATCTCCGAGGTATCCCTATAGTTGGGCCTTTATCCCAGTAGTATTTATGGCCTGATTCACAGTTCTTGCAGTAGGACATGGGAGGTATGCTACTGACATTTGTCAGCATGGCTTTGCATTTGTTTTCTGTTTACTGTGTTAGGTTGTTAGTCAGGACCACCTGACATTCTGTACATTGGCACTATGAGTAAGGCATGGGCCTTTTCCAGAGGACTGTAGGCCATTTGAGAGTGCTGCAGGCCATCTGTAGCAGGCCAGTGCATTCTGTCAGTCATACATTCCCAGGCTGCCAGTGGATTCCCCTGGCATGACAGTGGTAAGTGGTTGAGGTGTTCCTGTCAATACTTCCTGTTCATACTGATCCACGATTCTGGATGTGGTAAGGTTGCTGTTTACAGCTGGGGACACACCTGCATGGGACACCTATTCATCATGCAGCATCATGTATGTATTCCCATACAGAGATGGGTTCATGCTGTACTCATTCCCTACAGCAAGGATATGACCTGTGATAAACTTGTGGCTGATGGTAGGATGAGATGAGTGCATATGTGATATGGAAGCTACTGGCATCTGACTTACAGATATATATGGGACATTCCCCTTATGCTGCCTTGTGTGTGGACATGAGCAGCCTGTAATTACTTTATAACTGTGCCTTTTGTGGCCTACCTGTAATTGGCCAGACTACCAGTATTCCATACCAGAGGCACTACTAATGTGATGCTAACCTCTGTGTATAATTCCAAAGTTGTGTGCAGTTGACAGTTATTTTATATGCACTCAGTGTAGGATACTTCCACCTGTGTACTCTTTCTATGTATAGGCCCCAATTCATGGTGTGTCCAGTTTTCCAATGGTGATAGATATTAACATCTGGACAGTGAGTATGTACAACTGCTGACATGGGTGTAGCTGAGAAGCAGTGTGGTTGGCACTGCAGTTGTTGTAACATGGCCCTGAGGACCACTGTACTGTACCTAGGCCACTGAGACACAACCATCCAGGCCCACATGCTGACCACTTCCAGGCAATATTAACACACAGTAAACTTACCAAACTGACACCTGCATATTTCACACATGCAACAATGTAGATTGGGAGAGCTCTGGCAATCTGTGCTCCAGTGATATTATTGGAGCACAGATTGCCAGAGCTGTCCCAATCTACATTGTTGCATGTGTACAATATGCAACAATGTAGATTGGGACAGTTCTGGCAATCTGTGCTCTAATGATATTACTCCTCAAACTTACATGTTACTGCATTTCTACATGGGATTGGGGGGGGTGCACACCTGAAGACTTTAAACATTTGCAATAACTGTACTGGTATTTTGGTTACTTTGTTGGCTTCCATTTCATATTGCATTGTGACCTATCATGCCGAAACAAGGTATATCAGTAGAGTACATATGTTAGATTTCAATGGCATACATTTCAGTTTCAGACTTCTTACCCTTCCGAACTAAAATCCAACTGCCAGACCTGTTGTAGTATGTCTCTGTAGGTCTGGAGGGGGGCTATTCACCATTGCCATCATTTGGGGGCCTTAGCCCAGCCTTTCTTTATGGTCATCTACACCTGTCCTGCTGGATGAGGCTAGTGGTGGGTATGTGAACCTCATCGCCATCCATGTGTATGACCCATTGATACCCACAGTTATTTGGGCCATCACATGTGCTGCGGTGGGAGTTGTCACATTGTGTAGTACTACCTAGTATGTTGACACCAGTGTTTTTTATGGATTTCCTGCTGTCCTATATAGCTGTCAGCTGTCTGCTGCTATCCCATTCAGCCACCCATTTCCCTTGCATGCTTTCATCCACACCATACATACAACTATCAGAACATACTACTCCATTCAGTAATTGATAGGAAGGGAGACTTACCTTGTTGTTGGGCCAGTATTGAGGGTGGTACTGGAGGGCTGACTATGTCGGATGCACATAGTACACTCCCTATACATGGTAAAGCTCAGGTAGTGTCATGTTTGGTATTCCTTTCAGTGTATGTGCGAGTTGGAGAGAGGTATCAGTCCATGGGTCCCTACAGTGTCTGTGTGTATGCTATATATTGCCTCTTTGGCAAGGCCTAGGCATACTGGGCATGCATCCTTCTGCCAACAGGGGCAGGCTCAGGAAATTCCTCATCCAAGTCCCTCTGTGCCTGTGCTGGCCTTGGCAATAGTGTGGGGAGGTGTGACCATGCCCTGTGCTATTTCTGCTGCAGCTGTTTCTGCAGTAGCATATTGCATAGCATGACACATACTATGAATATTTCTGTACATGTAGCTGGAGAGTACTGCAAGGCTCCACCAGATATGTCAAGGCAGTGGATCCGTGCCTTGAACATCTCAAACACATGCTCTACAATGATCCTGGTTTGTGCACTTGCCTCATTATTGTGTTCTTGTTTGGGTGAGTGTGCATTCCTGATGGGTGTCATCAGCCACAGCTCCAGTGCATAGCCAGCATCCCCCATTAGATGGCCATATGTGATGTCCTCCCTGGCAAACCCCTGATACAGCTGTGAGCAATGCCAGATGTGGGAGTCATGATATCTTCCAGTGCTGCCAGCACACATGCTCATGATAATGCCCTGCGCATTGCACATGACCTGGCAGTTGATGGAGTGGGAGCCCTTGTGGTTTATGTAGACCCTACCCCACTCGCCAGGTAGTGCTTTGATGTGTATGTGCGTGCAGTCTATAGCACCCACTACCTCAGGGTATTCTGCTATACGGTGGAAGAGATGCATATTTCTGCTCAATGCTTCACGGGTGTTGGGGAAATATATGTGCTCACTGGGTCTATATTAGATCACCGAACACTTAGGTAAGCGAACGATGATTAATCGACCCCATGTATGCGAAAGCTTACAAAACTGAACTGTCAGAACAGTGATTTTTTTCCAAGGGAAAAAAAATCGCTGTTCCAACAAAAAAAAAAGAAAAAAGGACATTAAAACATGAGATTAAGTGGGGGGTTTCACCCGCCTCCCCCCCTACTTAAATATACCAACTCCAAGACCGCACTACAATGCCGAAAATGGCAAAGTACCGAAGCGACCCACCAAATTCTTTTCCAGGGAAAGAATTTACTTACATGCCGCTTCGATATTTTGCAGTTTCATTTTTTGCAAGTCGACCAAGATGCATTCAAAAACATGCGTCTTTGGTCTGCTGATAGGAACCCTGCTCAATAACATGTGCTGACATGGCATGTGGGGACTGGTGGAGTACCCTGGATACTGATGCCTGTGAGACTCCCATGACATCCGCAGTTTGTCTCTGGAAGGTACCTGTGGGTAGTATTCTAAAGCCTACACATACCTTGGTATCCACTGGGATGGGCTCCCCTCTGTTGGTTCTGTGTGTGAGGTGGGGACAGCACAGCTAGACCATTTGCTGTAGAATGTCCCTGTAGCACTCCACTATCTCCAGCTCATGTAGGACCTGGTAAGGTACCCTGAGTCTATACGCTCTTCTCCTCCGCCTCACTGTGGTCCAGTTGTCAGGATTCTCCTCCTCACTACCCTCAGTATCTAGCACATATTGATGGAGTAAAGCAGCAGCAGCCTCTAACATTTTTAGTTAGTTTTGCCAGTTAAAAATCCCCCATCTGTGTACACCAGTGGTGTAGAGTTTGTGGGAAAAAACAGTCTGAAAGGTGTTTGCATAATTTATAGTAGTGTGCTGGGCTGCTGCATGTGTAATTGGCTGATTCTGATACATTCCACCTGCCAGTTAGGCTAGTTCTCCTTGATTGCCTTCCTACTGCTGTTTCCCCCAAACCAGTCTGAAAGCTGTTTGCATAGTTTATAATAGTGTGCTGGATTGCTGCATGTGTAATTGGCTGATTCTGATACATTCCACCTGCCAGCTATGCTAGTTCTCCTTCATTGCTTTCCTTCTACTGTTTCCCCATCCCACTTCCTCTCTATTTAAGCCCTGAGGCACGCCACACATACCCAGTGCTGAAATGTAAACAGTGCTGCCATTTCCTCTTTTTTTTCTGTTTATTTTTAAAACCAGGTGCGCACTGCGCACACCCATTTAGGCTGTGTACACAGTGCTGAGGAACATTTGACACACCCCCTTTCTTAGCTGTGCTTAGCTAAGGGCAAACATGGGCCACAGAGCTCCAGTGCGCTTACAGCAAGCATGACACACCTCCTTATGAAGTCATCCAGCTCTTAGACTTGCACTGTTGTATTACTGCACCTACATGGTTAGGTACAAACTGACACTATGAAGAAATATGTGATTCAGTATAACTCCCCTCATTTCATACCCCAGTGTGTAGGCCATTAGTTACTGCACCAAAACTGACCCTTTCCCCTTGACAACCAGTGCTCCCTGGTATTGTTTACATTCTGCATGCCATTGACTATAATTGCAAAATGCAGATTGTACTTAAAATTGAGTTTTCCCTTTTCTTTTTTTTAAATTTTTGGCATGATCCCATTTGCGCGACACTGTCCTATGCTTAAATAGCTGAGATCAGCCCAAAAAAAAAGTTTAATTTTCATAATAATTAATCACTTTTGAATGCCAGTGGCCTTATATTTGGCCATTGGCATGTCAAATGTACATAATACATGCTTTTTCACGAGCTGTCATGCCTACGTTTTGTCAGTTGCAGAAATATACTCAGTTATTTTCTGAATACATTTCTGCACTGACACTGTTCTTGCACAGAGACCTGCCAGCTTGTTGAATCATTAAATCACCTCATTTGCATGGTTTTCACCAGTAAATGAGGTGATTTGCATATTTGCCAGTTTTCCATGCTGGAACAGTGTAGGGACGCTCGTGCATGTGAAAACGGCACTATCCTGAATCGCTCGGCAGCCATTTTCCATGCAGGAGCTCCTACACTGTTCCTGCACAAAAGAAATGACTTCCTGAAATCTCGGGGTCTGTCTTTCTATTGCTGTAGGTGTGGGTTACAGGCAGTAACAGTATTTCTTTTTTTTTTTCTTTGTCAGAAGGAGTTTGTAAACACCTTTATTGAATTTTCACGTGTGACCCAGGCAAATTTACATGTATACAAAAGTAATCAAACTATTAACAAATTAACATTAACAAACATATTGCTATATATCATATAACCTAAGCAACATTACATAAATTATTCAGTTCCTTCCCCCTTTTTTTAAACAAGAAACATCTTTATTAAACAATCGGTAATGTATTTGTCTGAGATGTAGATAGCCACATCCTTTTTTGTTTGCTTTACACTGAAGTGCATTAGATTGATGTGTACAGACTATTGACCATCTACCAGTGTAAGTAAGTTTTTCTAATTCACTGATGTGCTGTGTCAGATATCAAACAGTGCTGTAAAGTAATTTGCCTTTTTCCACTGCTGTATGATCTTGGAGTTGGAATATTTAAAATAGTGTGAGTGGAGGGAGGTGAAGCGGGTCTTTTGAGGGGATTAAATAAGTTTTGAAGTTATTTTTTTCATTTTATTGTATTTGCTATAGTGAGTATCTGTTGCAGTGAGAACTGACAATTCAATATAGACCCCTAATTGACCCAAGTTTTACTGTATCCACTATTCCATTACAAAGGAATGGAGATGATATTGCTGCAATACCCATTACACAATATTGTAGATGACTGTGTACCTCCTGTAGTATCTCTCCTGTAGAATAAATGCTTCTGTGCTGTCAAATGGTCATTGAGTTACTCAGACAGGTCTGCTGCTACTATTTCCTTGTTGTGTGTTTTGGTATCAAACATGGCAGATCATCTATAAAACAAAACAATGTATACTATTTTGCAAATATGTCAATGACTTCAATAGTGTCTATGAACTGCTATGTTTAACAGAACTACAGTAATGACATAAGAACCTAAAGTGTAAACATGTTCCGCCACTCATCATGCCATGAATGCCAGCTTATGTGTGAAGGTTTTGTGTGTATGCATATCACTGAACATTGCAGCATTAAGTTATGGTAGTGATGATTCAAAGTCCAATGCAAGGCATGGTTCTCAGATTGCCATTTTCTACTGTTATTGAATTGTGGCAATTTCTACCAATGCTAGTTCCACATGAAGAGTACCTGCCTGGTGTATTAAGAAAAACAAAATCAAGGTTTGCTTGTTTTGTCTAGCTATTACACTGTTTCCCTCACTACCTGTTTCTCTCTCTCTATATACTCTGCAGCGCTGGGTTCCTTTTTTTAGCCTGACTCCCTGAAACTGCCCTGCCTTGACTCACATAGAAGTATTCTTGGGGCAAAGAAGTCACCTATCAACTCCCTGAGAGTATATCCAGGAACACTCATACAGAAAGTATGTTTGCTATAGTCAACTAAAGACTTTATCTTTAATTTATACAAATCTACTTTGCCAGGTTAGGTGTGTCTCCTGAGTTTGGTATGGCAGCAGCCATCCCCCCCCCCCCCACTGCAGTCGGCCATATTTCTCACCTCCAGCCTATTTCATACTCCAACTCCCATTATTTTTACCCTGCCTGCTTAACTACCATATTAGCCTCTCTCCTCTATCTCTTCATTTCTCCTTCATCTTGGATTTAGCTTCAGCTGCGGCACACTCCGCAATTCTGGTAACAGCCCACTAGGCGGTGGTTCTGTACCTGCTGTATACCTTATATCCTTTCACTCTCCCTGTATATCGCACTAGCTGTACACTCTGTTCATAAGTAGTTGCTCTAGGCTACCTTTACTAAACTCCTAGCTCTAGTAGCTATCCTGTCTCTTTTATTTTTACTGTGACCTTAGGGTCTAATATCTCTACTCATCCCTCTTAGCTTCTTATTCTCCCTCTGCTTAGCCTCTCACCTCCCTGTTACACTCTCAGACTTTACACTCGCTTGTTGCCTCTCTTTTTTTACTGATTGTCATCTTGGATGCAGGTCTCCTTGTCTCATCCTGCTCCGTTCGCCCTGTGGGCTCACTCCGCTCCCCTAACCTGCCCCCAATTCTCACCCACCCCCAGGGTCCCTACACTTATTCCTCCCTTACCACACCCCCTCTTACACCACACCAATCCCACTGCCCACATCATTATCACATCACACCTCCCACAACACATTACTATTAGACACACCCACCCCCACTCTGCTCTGTTGTTCCACTTCCTCCAATACTTTCAGCACTACACCATCTTACCTATCACCCCACACATCCAACTACCATCTACTAACTCTAAAATGCCAATATCTCCCTCCCACCTCCTAACTCAACTACTTCTCATTCTCAGACTACTTCCTTCTCTTTTTACTGTCTATCTCTTAACCTTATACGAACAACCACTATACTCCTCCACCCCCTTTCCCGCAAAATATACTTCTACATTAACAATTAACACTATTCCAATCTCTCTAAATATTACATCCTCACCCATCTACATAGTTCCCAAATTTCACAGACTTACACCCATTAAATTTAATCATTCCAATAACAAAAAACAACCTAACCATTCTTACAAATTACTTTATCATAAATACATTACTCACCTTCACACCCTACTTGATGGAGACATACACCCAAACCCTGGGTCTATTCATACCTCAACCACTGACAAATATAACCTAATTAACAGTAGCACCATAACCCCTTCCAAGCCAGCAAACTCTCTCCTCATAGCACATCTCAATATACGCAGCATTAATAATAAAATCCCACACCTTCATGCCCTACTAGATGTCCACCAATTTGATATCCTATGCCTATCTGAAACATGGCTTAAACCCACACTCAAAGACAATGAAGTCACCCCTCCTGGTTATAATATCATTAGAAAAGACTGTACTACCAAAAAGGGAGGAGGGGGTTGCAATCCTCCATAAAACCACACTACAAATTAGTACCTTTGACCACAACCCACCCTTAGACAACAAAGCTGAAATTCTGATCACTAAACTTCAGGTCAACCCTAATAAAGCCATTAATGTCATCTACCTATACCTACCACCTGGTAACAATATTAACATCCTCGAAAATATCCTGAATTGGCTTACTATCAACCTCCCACAGGAAACTATAATTCTAGGTGACCTTAATATTGATTGGCAGTCCTGTAATAGTTCACACCCCTCTACCCATATCAACCTATATGGCTTTACTCAAACTATCAACTCCTCCACCAGAACTCACAAGCCCAACAACAAAGAAACTATCCTGGAGTGGATACTTACTAATAATCCTCTACATTCCTACAAAGTAGGAACCCTCCCAGAGGATCTAAGTGACCACTCCCTAACCTATTTTATTAGATCTAAAACCAACCTTACACATCCCAATACTGCCAGAACTGTTTGCTCCAAAAAACAATTTAACCATGATCTGTTCCTTACAGAACTTAAACAATGCAATTGGACATCTCTAAAAAATCTTCCACTTGATGAAGCAGTATCATATTTTAATTCCGCATTCTTATCCATCCTGAACCAGCATGCCTCACTACGTTCTATTAGATGTAAAGCTAAACCAGTTCCCTGGCTCTCAAACACTTCAAGGCATAAAATCCATCTGAGAAACAAAGCTTGGGTTAAATGGCGTTCTACAAAATACCCATTAGATCACTTAATTTTCAAACAACTAAGAAATGACACTAAAAAAAGCCATTGTACTAGATAAAAAGAACTTTTACCTCCAAATACAGCAAACCCATGTTAATAAACCACAAATGTTCTGGAAAAGCATTAACAAACTTCATCCAGGACAATCAGTCACCCCTAACCCTCTAGGCTTGAACCCAGATAATCCCATTGACATGGCCAACTCCTTTAACTCCTTCTTTACCAATGCCATCTAATCTCTTGCTAGTCATCTTACACCAGACATTGAAAACCCTCCTAATTCATCTATAAATCCTCCACCTTCCTTTCTATTCCATCCAGTGCCCACATCCACTATTTGTTCTCTACTATGTAAACTTAAACCTTCCACCCCCTCAGCTGACCAACTCCCAGCAGAATACCTTCAAATAGGTGCTAAATCTATAGTCTACTCTATATCCATTCTTATCAATAGAACCATTAGTGAAGGAAATATCCCATCCATCTGGAAGATTTCCTATATCATTCCTCTACACAAAGGTGGGAACTCAAATGATTTCCCTAATTTTTGTCCCATAGCCTTGCTATCTCCCCTCGCAAAAATTATGGAAAAGTGTATTCAGAAACAACTACTCAACCATCTGCTCCAAAATAAACTTCTGGCTAACTGTCAACATGGCTTCAGACCTTACCATAGTGCCACCACTGCCCTGCTATCTTTTACAGATTGTATTAACAATAATTGTAACAACGGCCTTCATTCCTCAGCAGTATTTGTTGATTTATCCAAAGCCTTCGACATGGTTCATCACCACCTGCTCTTACACATCATGCAATCTCTGTCCTTAGACCCATTAACTATCAACTGGTTCAAATCTTACCTTGATAACAGGAAACAAGCAGTACTCTGGCACAATAATCTACCAAATCTCCTACCTATCTCCCTTGGTGTCCCTCAAGGGCTCCATATTAGGACCACTCCTATTTTCCATCTACACTAATGATCTTCACTCAGCAATTCCTTACTCTACCTGCATTCAATATGCAAATGACTCCACCATTATCTGCTCAGCTACATCTCAAATTGAACTGCAAACCTTGACCCAGAATGCATTTAACACTGTGGAACAATGGTTTACTAACCGCTGCCTCCTCCTTAATCCCAAGAAAACTAAACTGCTACTCTTCTCCCCAACACGTAAGTCCACCCCCATACAATTTTCACTTACATCCAACAATGGTACTGTTATGTCTCCAGACCTGACTACCAAGCTCCTAGGAATAACTATTGACAACAACCTCAACTTTGACACACATATTAACACCACAATAAAAACTGTCAACAAGAAACTTGGATCCCTCTATAGAATCAAACCTTTTCTCACTACAACAGCCAGGACTGCTATAGCCATAACTCATCTCATCTCTACTCTACTCTATGCCTCACACATATTCACAAACCTTTCTAAAACCAACATTAACAAGCTCACTGTATCATATAATAACATTGCTAGATTTGCTACTACCTCCCCTTACCATACTCATCACTGTCTAAATCTTTTACAACTTGATTGGTTAGAATTTCATCAGCATCTTCATCTTTCTCAGCTTACTATTGCCCATAAAAGCCTGTATCAACCCTCAAATACTCCTATTATCTCAAGACTACTTACCCCCTATCATAATCCTAAAAACTTACGCTCAGCTATTAAACTACTGTTTAACACCTGTAGAGCTCATAACCTAGCAGGTGACTCCCTCTTCTGTAACACCGTTGGTAAACTATGGAATCTACTACCTACTGAACTTACAACTCTCTCCTCTCATACACTTTTCAAAAAGAAGCTCAAGCTTTATCTCAAAAAACACTGGTTATGTTCCTGTATTACCCCTGACTAATTGCTTTATCCTCTAGCATTAACCTCCCGCATCAACTTCCATTCACTTTCTAACCTTTTATTTATATTTTCTTTTTTCTGAATCCTGGGACTTTAGTCTTCACAAGTCTTCTTAAGTCTTCACATATATTTCCTTATTATCAACATTGGTAACTGCCTTCCACACTATACATTGTATATATTCTATGATGACTTTTTTTTTCAAAACCTTACTTAAAATGTTTTTATCATATTATTCTCTAGACTTTTTACATGACCTTATTTAAAAATGTGTATATTTTATTTTTATTATTATTTCTCTTCTTTTCTACTTTGTCATTTTATATGTTGTTATCATTTTTTATCTATATTGTTTTGCACATGGAGCTTTTCTCTCCGGGCCTCTACTGAAAATGGACATGTATCCAGCTAGACTAGCCCAGTCAACAAATGTAAAATAAATAAAATAAATAAATGTTATTTCACTTACACAGCCAGTTCAGTGAGCAGTTGTTGAGCCCATATGCAGGTGTTTTTAGACATGCGACTGCTGAGGATGCCCTGTATACAAGGTCTCCAGGGTATCCTGCATCCCTATACTGATGACCAGTGCAAGCAGAAGGTAAGTGACCTGCACTGCCACTACCCTGAGGATCTTTGGGAATTTGAGGCAGATGGTACATTAAGTATCTGTAATTTCTGATGTATGTCACATTGCTCCTAATAACTTTATGTCTTTCACAGTTTTGCTCCTAATACTATTTTTTTCTCTGAAAAATTATTGACTATAACAAATTAGCTGCAGCGAGTGGTTGTTTGTATGTTGTGTATATTGTCACTGGCAACTGTGTTGTTGAGACAATATGTGGTTTTATGGGAGAGGGCACATTCCAATGGCCTTGTGGGATAATGGCCACCATTTCATGCATCTGCTTCAATGTGCTTACCTGCGGTAGAGTAGCTTCTTCTTTTCACTTGCATGGAGATGAAATATCAGAGTGACAGTGCCTCCTTACAAGCTGTGATACCATGTGATGCCCTGTGGTGTTCTTCTGCAAGTAGGTATATAGTTGGCATTCAGAGTGCTGTCATCATTGTAAGCACACTATCCTCCTTCAGACTCCTTACACATTCACATTTTTGTATAATTTCTGACTGGTGCTGTAAGTACATACTCAAAATTCTGCTTGCTCCCATGCATATGTGGAGCTGTAGCTTTTCAGGTTAATCCATATTTCAGCCACACCTGCATGTGATATACAGTTGCTCGCATGTAATATTTTACATCTGGCATGGGCAAAGAGTGAAGAAATGCTGCTGACTGCTACAGGAGGCAGCAGAACTAATGGTGCAACAGCGTTACTGGCATCTTATATACACATCACACCTGTATTATGTATGGTACAAATCCTCCTCAATAATGGCACCCCTCTCTTTGTGGCTAATGTATTCTATTTCTGTCTTCCTTCTACAGTTCTTGATGATCCATCTCAGCCACATCTATATCAGCTGTCAACTGTTACCACACCATCCAAGGTTGTGGCTAAGGTGGTGAGCCACACCTGGGAAGGGTTATGGCCCATCTCCAGCAGGTAGTGCATCCTAATTACCTGGTCCAGATAAGATGGAGTTGAAGAGAGTGATTGAAGCAACAGTCCATCATCAATGGCATACTGGGTCAACATACATCAACCTCTCCTGCAGTAAGTATTGTATTCATTGAACCAGCTGATCAAGCTCATAGGGCACCAGATGGACCCAGAACCATCATCTACTGGTTCTCAACAATATAACTCTGAGCTAGACAGCAACTGGCTTGCTGCCTACAATCTAGTCAGTTATCTAGTCTCTATGAATATCCCTTTTCTCCTCCTTATGTATGCACAATAACCCACTTCATCTGTTTGCTCCATGTGTGCTGGTGTGGCCCCACTGCCTTCTTTTCCCCTTCTTTGTACCCCCCTCTCTTCTTTGTTCTCTTCATATTCTCAGAATGGGGGCTTTTCCTAAAATAAAAGTGTGTCCTACATTCCACTTTGAGGCCTGATTTACCTTCTTGAGTTCCTTCTGTGTGCCCCTCTGCTTGCTACAACATGTCTCCTACTTTTTCCTACTGTCCTTTACTCCCTTTGCATCCCTTTTATGGAATCAATATGGTGCTGGAACTCATTAACATGTCCTTACATTTGCTATGTATACTTTTTATAATGCACTGCAGGTCTCATACAGATTCTTGCAAGTTACAGATAATGATCTATGAGGCCACTGCCTTGCCCTCCTTCATATACTTTCAGCTACATTGGTATGCTTCACATGTGGTTTTCATTTCCACCTTGCCTTCATTGTTCAAGCGCATCTTTTTGCCTACTCATGCAGCAAGTTGCTACATTTTTCTCCATCTCTGGCTGCACTGCAGTGTATTTTCTCTGTATACCACAAACCACAAGCCATCTATGAATCTTAGCCAATATGCTTCCTGAAAAGAAAATGAAAGATTCTTAAGTTTCCAAACATAAACCATGAGCAGAAAAAAAAATACAATGTAAGAGAAGGTAGACGTTTGCATACCGGTACTGGAGATGCTAAGTTTATTGTCATTGGCTTAACTGGATTTATGTATTTAATATTTAGTATCAACATAAAAAAGTTCATAAAAGGTGTTATGTTTTAAAGAGTTATCCAAAACAGTGCAGTTTAACAGGCCAAGAAAGAAATCATAAAATGACTGCAGGATGACAACTATGCAAGTTAGAGGCAGCATAATAATTATTTTGGGTTGGTTGCCTTTTCCTGAAGAGATAAGGACAGGAGATTTTGTATCCCTTTTTTGGTGACCCATAGTGTCATGCTTCATTCTAACCATGTACCTCAGCACAGGCAAATAAATATCTCTCTAGTTTAATTTCGGAACAGCACTAACAGGTGGCTACTGCTGTGCTACACAGAATAATTTGGCAATAAGTACTTTAGCCCCACTTAATAAAATAAATAAATAAGTAAATAATACTTAAGCCATACACAATGCATACACTAAAAATAAAAACATAAATGCTACATCTTCCACAAAACATACACTCACCTAAATAAAATGCATGCAAACAAAATCTGATATTAGGTTAACAAAATAGCTTAACCCCAATTAAAAAATCCACAATTCTTTAGTAAGAAAATGGCATTAAGAGAAAACAAGGAATGAAAAAAGATTAATAACTTAACTACACTAATACACTATTCTTCAGACTAGCTTGGCTAAACTAAACTTTAACAAGACTGCAACATCAAGACACATAAAATATTGTTATGGAAGCCTTTGGGTGGCTTAATAGCTAAGGTGCTTGCCTTACAAACACAAGGTGCAGGGTTTAAGTCTCACAATGGATAATTGGCTAGGCTTAAAATGGCTCAGAAGGGCAGTTAGCTTAGTAGTAAACTATTAACTAGGGAAATCATCATCATCATCAGCCCCCATTTTCTACATGGGGTCAGGGTATTGTGCTAACTGTCACCATCTCTCACGATTCAATGCAGCACTTTCATGCAATGTGAAAGGAGTTTGATGACTCTGTACTGCCCACAGTTGTGGATATTCATTTTCGCTTGTACACTAGCACAAGTATGCTTATTCTCAAGTCATCTAGGATATGCCTCTCTACACTCCTATGACTACCCTCTGGAGCCATTTCTCCCCTATCTCACCCAGCATCTTTATCATATCTGCTGTAACCTCATCTGACCATGCTGCTTTCCCTAACTTCATTTTTCTTAGTGCTATTCTTACTTCTTCTAGGGCAGGCTTCTTCTCTTCTCTCATCTTAGATTGTTTCTGGGGCAGTACAGCTTCTGTGTTTTCTTCATTCAGAAGCTGATGGGAAATATTCCTTCCATCTGTCTTTGATGTCCTGTTGACTGCTGAGCAGGCTATTGTTGGCATCCTTTTATGAAGGTGTCTAACTATCTTCTTTATGTTTCAGTCTTTGACTTGCCACCTGATTTAGCTTCTTTGTGCCATCTACTGAGTCACTTTCCAAAAGCTGGCAGAGTGCCTCTGATGTCCTCTTCTTTGCTATTACAACTCCTTTGTTAGCTTCTTTGTTAGCCAACCAGTATTCCTTCCTTGCCATGGTCTGTCTTTTCTATCTCCAACTTTTTCTGCACTCCTTCTTTCTTTTGATGACTTACTAGACTTGCATTCCACCACCAGTTTTCCATATGTATCCATACCTTGTTCAGCCACATATCAGTTCTATAGTCCTCACATGCTGTTTTGAGACACTGCCATTCTTCTCCAACTCCACCTATTTCCTCCTTTTCTTGGACCTAGATCTCTGAGTAACTCCTTGAACTGTTGTACTTCCTCTACAGTCAGCCAGGCCTTGTGGTCCAACTGTTTTTGTGGGCCAGCTGTTTGGGGGATGACTTTGCAATCTTCCTCCTTACTAGGAGCAGAGTTGCATGTTGGCCACTTTTGTATGCAATCTTGTGAGTTTCTCTCTTTCTGAGCCATGTGTTGACTACTCTCAAGCCATTTGTCAGACAGATGTCTAGAATGGGCCTCTCATTCTTTATTCCTGTTGCCCCACCGATATGGACCCAGGCAGTCCTCATATCCTGTTCTGTATGTCCCACTATGTGCATTCAGGTCACCAGTTATCAACACCAACTCATGTTGTCCTGCTTTATCTAGTAGGGGTCTTGCAAACTTACTGTGTAAATTTATTCTTTTCCTCACTATAGTGAAAATTAATTATTTTCCTCACTATAACAGCCCTGCTGTGGGGCATAGGATAGTGTTATGAATACTGCGCTATAATTACTCTGGAGTCTGGGTGCCATGTGTCTGTACAATTTTTCCCCTATAGGGCACCATGTAGAGTCTGTGCTGCTGCCCACAGCTCCATTCATTGGTGAGTTTGAGATGGAAACACTCAGCATGTTTTTCAGAGGTGGGAGGAGCACCACAGAGACACAGGGACAACATGCAAACTCCAAACAGGCACTGGCCAGAGGTCAAGATCTAACCTTGTACCTTGTGCATGGGAAGTGAAGACATTAACCATTATGCCAACTGGTCCTTTACCAGGCAAGTACAGGTTAGAAAATAAATCCACTTATGAGACAACAGATAGCAGTAGTGTATAATAAATTAGTGATCAGGAAAAATTACCAGAAACTGTCTAGTGCTGTTTGATATATTAAACATATACAAAGCGTACCTCACGGCAGACCAATTACACATTTTCCAAATTGTATTGTATTATTAATTTTTCCAGTTTCAGATTTCTGAGAAACAGGATAGTTATAGGATGCAGTACTATATGTTTTACTAAGGAACTAGACTACACATGAGTATCAGTTAAGAAGTTAATACTTGAAGGCATCACTTTTTTTCAATTCAGAATTGTTGCGAGCTTTTATTTTTGTAGTCATGGTGTGGCTTCTTTATTTTTGAGAAATATTTAACACTATTAATAATTAAATGTTTTGGGTGCTCGAGTTGGATGTATATATTCACTCAAAGGAATGGG
This sequence comes from Protopterus annectens, assembly GCF_019279795.1. Lineage (NCBI taxonomy): Eukaryota > Metazoa > Chordata > Ceratodontiformes > Protopteridae > Protopterus > Protopterus annectens. The sequence continues at coordinate 199,209,705 of NC_056726.1, read as the reverse complement.
TAGGAATTCAATATTTTTTATTATTTTTACTTAAACAAGAAATGCTATATATTTCAGTTTAATTGCTTCTTTTACAGGTCTGTGGCTACTGAAACATTTTATTAATTTTATCTATCTGTCTAATTATGTTAATGTCCATCATTTTATTCAGTTGTTTGTGTTTTTAAACTTTGCTTTGAGGGATTTTTTTTTTTTTTATTGGGTGATATATCCTGTAGATATTTACTTAAAATATGTGGAGATCAGGTGAGGATTTTACTTTAAGTTTATTGTCTCTGTGTGATTAATATAATGCCAATGTGCATACCTCTCAACCACTTAATAGCCGAATTCTAGATAAAGGGGATCAATGCCTAAAATTAGGGGCAGATTTAAAATATTGTGATCACAATCCCAGAAAGTCAATACAATAATGGGTTTTACATGCATTATCTGTGGGATATGAAGTCTGCATGTCCATCATTATTTAGTGAGTTCATAGGTTGATAGGTAGGTACTAGGCTATCAGAACAGGGGCCTAAGTAAGCCTAGCCAACAAGGTTCCCTGGCTTATGGCACCCAAGAAAGTTAATTTCCTGTGCCCCTGTCGAGCAGAGCCACAGAAGAGATCCCCGGGGTGTATTTCCTGTTCCCCATCCACTCATCAAGATTTTTCTTGAAGAGTGCTAATGAGGAACTTTGCTTTACATAGATGAGTAGCTCGTTCCACAGTATAGGAAGTCTCTGGGACAGGAATCTATCCCTCTAGCATGTCCTGTTTATTGTGGTGACAAGGTTTAGGTCCCTAGAGCATGTAGCTCGGAGGGATTGGGATTTCTTTAGGTGTAACATGTCCAACAGCTCTGGGTTTAACATAGATTTATATGCTAGGTAGAGATCTCCTCGGAGTAGTTAATATGCTACATAGTAAAGCTGGAGTTTTTTGAGATGGTCAGTGTAGGGCATCTGTTTGAGGCCAGTAATCCTCTTTGTGAGGTACTTCTGTGGCCTTTCCAGCTGCTGCAGATGTCAGTCTTGTGATGTACATTCAAAAGGGGCATTGTACTCTATAAAGGGTCTAATGAGTGCTGAGTAGAGGGGAACAGTGACCTCTTTTTTCCTGGATGAGCACCCTTTTGTGATAAGGTGTGCCACATAGAAGGATTTTCTGACTACTGTGGCGATTATCAAAGGAGAGACTACTGTCCACCTGGGTCCCAAGGTCTCTTATCACAAATTTGGCATTAAGTAGACTGCCATTTATGTGGTAGTTCATGGGTACAGAGTTTTTACTAAAGGGGATGACAATGCACTTTTTGGCATTAAGCTTGAGGCCATGCCTCTGACACCAGGCATCTGTCTCTGTGAGGTCCTTCTGTAGGATGCCCACATCATTTGGGGACTCGACTATGGCTCCTAGTTTGTAGTCATCTGCGAACTTTGTTAGCCAGAGGCCTTCTGTGTTAGCCTGTACTTCAGAGAAGTAGATACCAAACAGGAGAGGTCCCAGGAGTGAACCCTGTGGTACTCCACTTGTCACTGGTTTGAGTGCAGATTTGGAGTCTGCAACTTTTACAGTGTGGGTTCTGTCAGTGAGCCAATTGGCAACCCATCTTGTGATGTAGGGATTTATACCTAGTTTAGTGAGTTTAGCTATAATTCCAGAATGGGGGATGGTGTTGAAAGCCTTGGCGAGGTCAAGATAGGCTGTGTGAACCACCTTACCTTTGTCTACAGCTTTGGTGACTGCATCAAAGAAGTCAATCAGGTTCAGAAGGCATGATCTGCCTTTCACAAACCTGAACTATTTTGGAGGTTACCATTGTCTTTGTTTATGAGTTCCATGATGATACGTTCCATGGCCTTGCAGACCAGGCTCGTCATGCTAATAGGGTGATAGTTCCCTGAATCAGTGGCAGCTCCCCCTTTGTGCAGTGGGATGCTGTGTTTTTGGTTTTAGACAGTGCAGCTTTTACCTGCATCGGTGTGATTACAGGGACTCTGCATTCTTCCTGTATAGATATGAGCCCTTTAGGGTGTGAGAGGGGGTTAAAGTTAGCACTGAACTTATCTGCCAGGATGTTGGCAATATCAGTTGGTTCTGTAATTTTCATGCCATTGTGCTGTAACTCAGAGCAGATCTTGGTGTTGTCATTGAGATTCTTGACATAGCTATAGAATGCTTTGTGGTTGCCCTTAGAATCAGTGGTGATTTTGTTTTCATAGCTAGCTTTGGAGGATCTTATAATGGATCTCAGCTACTTACTGAGGCTGACCAGGTAGCTCCTCCACTCATGGGATTTTACTCTCTTTTGCAACAGTTTCTTCCTTCTGTTGTAGAGTTTGTTTATAGCAGGGGACCACCAGATTGGCTTCCATCTTTTGGAGGATAGCGTCTTGGTTCTGTTTGGGATAGCACGATCCATGCACTCGTAAGTGCTTATAGAGTGCATTTGTGTAGGATTCAGCAGTCATAACTGTATTGTCCATCTGCATGGGTGTCATGAAGTTCACCACTTCTGTCTTAAGAAGCTTGAAGTTGGCATTGGAGAAATTTTTTATCATGGTTTCCTTAATGGTGGATGGAGGCGATATGCGGATATCTAGGGTGATTAGCTTATGGTCTGATCTGACCAACAAGGAGGTGACTTCAGGTGTGGGACACTGGTCACTCATGTTGGTAATGACTAGATATAGGATATTGTTGCACCTGGTGGGGGCAAGGATAAGTTGATCCAGGGCATTGGAATTTATGAATTCCAGAAAGCGTTGAGCGAAGGAGTCGATACATGAGTAGTTTTCCAAGTTAATGGTGGGGTAGTTGAAATCACCCATTATTAAGGTGTTTGGCTGAACCCTAATATTTTCCAGTATATCAAGAAAAGAGGAGTGGAAATCCTGGGGCATGGTGGGGGATCTGTAGGAAGCTACTATTTGGACTGCAGTTTTACCCAGAGTTAGTTGCACTTGGATAACCTTGGATGCATTATGCTGCGCAACTAGCTTGGATGTGTGGATATCCTTAATGAATATGAACACACCGCTGCCTTTGGTGTTCTCTTCCAGGTTAGATGGTCGAAAAGTGTGGTATGAGTTATAGCCTGGTAATGCAGGGGTGCTCTCTAGAGCCTTGAACCAGGTCTCAGCCACTGCACAGATATCGGTCTTCTCCATTTTAAGGAGTGCCTCGAGTGAGTGCATTTTGAGATTTAGACTTCAATCATTGAGTGGGATTACCCTCAGTTTTTGCTTGCCTTGTCCTGTTATGGTGGTGAATTTGTCATTTGAACCTTGCCTAAATAAGGTACTATAGGGGCGGCAAGATCCTTAGCCAGTATCTGGAATCCCAGGGCGACAGGTGCAGGCCATCTCTGGCAAAGCATCGTGGTCTGTCAACCATGTCATCCCAGAAAGACAGATACTGGATCCCCTTAGAATGACACCAGGAGCTTAGCTAATTGCTGAAGTCAATCATTTTGTCCTTGTACTGTGGTATCATTCTGGGCGATGGCAGGATGCTACTCAGAGCTAGGGTCATACCTGCGTGGGCTACAAGATAGGAGAGCTCTTCAATCCTCAATGATTTGCCAGAAAGCCAAACATTTTATTAGGCAAAGTATGAAGAAAAAAAATCTGGACATTCTACAAAATCCTTGACAGTTTAGAGGTATGTTTGGTGCCTTACTTTGCTATTAAGCTACAGAGTTCTGTATTAAAGATTTGTGAAGGTTGGTGTTCCTTAATTCCATATTTTTACATATGTCCTTTTATTTTATTCTTTGTTTAATGAGTTCTGTTACCTTTAAATGTGTTTTGGTTTGTTTTGTGTATGGTCTTAATTATTTTGGGGATCTTCTTTAATATGTTAAGTTCAGTGCTTTAGTAAACTGCAGTTTTACTTTTTCAGTCTGGGGTAAATTGAGACAGCTAACTAATGACCTGGTGGAGTGCACACAAACTATTCATAATCAAGAGAGACTGTGCACAGATGACATCTAGTGCATGAAAGAATTGCTATGTAAGGGTATGCAGTGTCAAAATTTTTGCAACACAATGACATATGATTTGTCTGGGCTCTATAATTCTGCAAATGAATGAAATCTAAAGAACATACAGATGAACACCAGCATGCAATAATGAATAATGAGCATAGAACATTCTAGAAAATTGCCGAAAATGGCTGGCCACTCATATTAATTACTCAAACAATGCTAGTATTGTATTCTGGTAAAAGTAGACTGTAGCTATGCAGCCATATGAGCAATGAGGAGCACATACCACATACTGACTCCATAACTTGCATACTGTTCATATGCAGCACATATTGCACTGAACTTCTATGAAGCCAGAACCATACTAGACCTCTATACATCCAATGCATCACTGTAAATAAGGAGTATAGTGGTACTCTTCTGCATACTCTCACTTAACTCCTGCCTTACATTCACAATACCTATTTGCAATTACAGTGCATAACATGCTATATTTTGGACACTCATAGTGTAGTGCAATACTCTCTTCAGCATCTAATGCTCTAAGTTTAAATAGGGTACAGAATCTGCTGTGCTGCATAGTTATTCAACACACTGTAGCCTCTTGCTATGTACAGCAGGAGTGCACAGTGTATTGTGCTGTGGACTCAAACTGTACAATAGCTCACCACCGTCAAGAGCCTGATGCATTAGACATTGTAGGTTGCAGAACACTGTGATACTGTAATCCTCTTGATTCACTAAGCATACATCCCAAGCTCCATGTATTGATAATGTGCATAATGAAAACCTGCTGTACACCCAAAGCAGTTCCATAACCCTTGAGCTCCATTCCCTACACTGCTGCAGCTAACTATAGAGAGCTGAAATGAATGGAGCTCAGTGCTACTGCTTTGCCCACATTTCACTATGGATGGATGGATGGAAACATGGTGCTGACTAGCAGCTGGAGGATTCTTTTCCCGAACAACATATCTGTGAGGGCTGTGATCAAAATATTATGATTATTATCTGATTTCAGTTGACTTCTCTGAATCAAGCTATATGTATATGCATGCATGTGTGTGTAAATATATATGTATACATATATTTATATGCAAACACATATGTATATACATACGTAATGTGTGTATTCTAGAGACAGGTACTTTGTACCTTGCCAGTGAGTGCCTAATAGTTAAAAACTATGTAAACCACATACTAAAATCTGCTATGCTGGATGTGCATACGGTTAGTTATTTAGAGCTTTTGCTTTTACCAATATAGTCCCAATATTAGTTGTATATAATACATTGCTTGTGAATTTGGCAACCCGTCAATACAGTCCCAGTATTAGCTGCACATAATATTTTAGTTCTAAATTTGGTTTGAGAGAAACAGATTTTATGAAAGGTCTAATGCAAAACCTAGATACTTATATCCTATTCATAAGTGTAAAACGATCTTCATACAAATAAATTGTTTCACTAGCAGCGCATATTCTGGAGAAAATAATTAAATATGTAATCATATGAAACTCAAATTTCAGTTTTCAGGAAGAATCACAAAACAGGTTTCTTAAGAAAATATTTTTTTTTTAGAACTGTGCTGTTTGTTTCCTGTGTGCCTTTCATAGGGTGGAGGTTGGAAGCATGCTTATTTATTTGTCTGGAATCTTATTACTTAATTTTTGTTTTGGTGGCTATAATTCAGTTATGAAAACACCTACAGTAATGATTAAAGAATCCTCAAGGCATAAAAGAGATCTCTTACTATGCCAACAAATCTAACAGGTTATGGTAAGGAAAGGTCAGCTTACATAGAATGAATGCAACACAGTGTCTTTTGGAACACTGACAAAAAACAAAGCAGAGTTTCTTGCAAGAATAAGCACTAACAATCTATAAACTTTGCTAAATGTTAAGCAGTGATATAAACATATATCATCACAATACAGTGCATACTGAAATTACTGACTGTAACAGCAGTAACTCTATAAAGCTTTGTATGGGAGGACATAAAGTACATTGTTATACTTATGGCAAGTCAGCAGTATGCCAGCTGGGAGAGAGATGTCAGATGAGGATAATATGAAATGTGAGTCTAGCCAGCAGTAACCACAAAGGTACAGTAGGTACAAAAATGAAGCATGCACGCATGCACAAAGTTGATGCACACATGCACAAACACACTTGCACAGATGCGCGCACACACACACACACACACACACACACACACACACACACACACACGCCTTCATGTACACACAAAAACAACTAACCTCAGAATTTTTGCAGGATCTGTAATATGTTACTTCACAGAAGAAGATGAAACATGTTTGTTCCTTACATTTGTATTAATGAGCTCACCAAATTAAACAGCTTCACCACACAAAGGGGTCTCCTAAAAAACATTCTGCCTTGAATGCAAACAAGCATATTATGAACAGGCAGCTATCACACAGTAGTATCTTGTTATAGTGGGCACATTGGAGGGTGCTCTCAATTCTGTTTATTCTACACTAATAATGTCTGAGATCACATTACTTGGAAGAAATGGCAAAAAAGGCAAGCCTTTTTTTTCATGAAATTATCCGATTTTCTGTTTCTTCAGTGCATTCAAAGCAAACTTCCTTTTCAAAAGATAGTTTTTGAATCTGGTTGCTATAATAAATAAGTTCACTTATATGACTTTTTAAGATAAGACTGCTTAATTAGTAGTATGAAATAGCTGGCAGTAGGAAGAAAATGTGTCTACTAAACATGTCCACCCGAAATATGCAGTCATTTGAGAAAGTCTACTGGATATATGAATAACGTGTCTCTACAATAATAGTGACCTGCATTTGGCCACCAGTCTCACTTGTGTACTGCCTGTTGATGAAAAATGTTATATGGCCAATGACCAACATTATTATTTACTTTTTATTTTATTTTTAGGTGGGAGATAGTGAAATGTCCACTTTCCAATAATGCGTAGTGGAAATGTTTTCTGTTGCCCTATGACATTGATAGGGCATTTGTCTTGCCTTAATTGCAACAGGTATGTCTGAAACATTCTGTTTGCTTTGATATTCTTGAATGCACATGCCCAAAGCAGTGCAGAGTATGAATAAATATTTCCACCAACCCGACAGCATGATGATCCCTTGACAGCAATCACTCTTTGCTTTCACTGCATTGCTGACAGTTAACTAATTGATTCATATAATGAATACGAGGAAATATAATGATTCAGATAGTAAGTGACTGGCATTAGATGCTACCATATAGCTGTGGGATATGTTAGTGAACAGCAACTTTCTATGTTTGCCAGTTTAGTATGTGTGAAACCTATTTGGATTTGCCTCCAGGCTCAGACTAAGTTGAAATTCAAGAAGCGCAAATAGTTTGTCATTTGCTCAGCCATTCAGGCAATCCAGGTACTTCACAAGGACAGAGAACACACCATGGTGGCTTCTTTTTGTAAGCATCAAACAGCTGGTAATTAAGTACTCTAGTGAAGTATTGAGCCTGCATGGGCCCTTCAAGAGCACCATGGAGATACATGCACATATACACAGTGTGATTTATTTTTTCTGTGTATGTGTGTATATTATTCAGACAGAATGATCTCAGTGTGACCAGGTTACACATATATAGTATAACAAACTTAATTACTATGTGATCATCAGGTACGTGTTTTGTGTTATAATGTTGCCAGGATCGAGCCCAGGGACAAAATGTTACTTGTTATGATTCATTCAGTAGGGTTATAGAGCTCCCAGATAATGGAGGTGCAGGTCCATTTAAATGAGTATCATACATCTTTTGCTGTGCCGCGTGTGGTGCTTTACTGCTGTGCTGTGCACATGCATTACAGCTACAGCTCATATAATTTGTATTCCTTTGGCCCGGCCTTGTACACACACATTTCTGAGAGGAGTGCATGCATTTTTTTTCTCTTGTATTCACACTTCTGCAGCAGAGTTTACAGGCCTTCCAGTACATGTTGTGAGTCTGTATGTATAATATGAATGTGCATTGGCTGTGTTCCTGCACTGTTGTCTGCCATGTTTCAGGGTATTAGCATAACAAAATGTAAGGTTAGCTTCTTAGAGGTGGGAAAACAAATTTCAGCATTTTTTCTGGAAATGCTGTCCTAATGACAGGATGTGAAAGTAATAAGCATTATAAGGCAAGAGATTGGACAGAAACATTTACCAATTGCAATGGTGTGGCTACACATGATGTTAATGCCAGAGTGCTGATGTCATGCAAACATATTAATAAACAAGGCCAAGTGCAATGTAGGTGACATACAGGAAAAGCAACAGGATCACAATGAAAGTTAATCTATATTGAGGATATGTTTGGCATAATCATTAAGGTCTTCACCTCATAGGTACAGAATTTGATTCTGACCTTGCATTTTTTGCTCGGCTTAAAATGGCCATTCAGGATGGTTAGTCTCGTATTTAGCTCTGAATCTGTTAACTATATTAATACATACAAGGCTTAGTGAAGTTAGTGGAAAAGAGAAATACTGCTAATACTGTTTTTGATATGACATTGCTAGAGATAACTATTACAGATTATGATATAAGTGTATAATTCTTCACGACTATATTTATGCTTATAGATGAACACAGTTGGCATCTCATCTGGTTATCAGAAATGCACTTATGTTATCTACTCATACCACTGTGGCTATGTAATTGGGACAGAAACACTGCTAAATCATACTCTGAAAAACATACTACTTTCTGAAAATGATTAGCCAGTCAGAATCAACTAGCAAAAAGAAGAGAACCTCTGCCAAGGTAATATAACCTTGGAGAACAAACAGTTTCTAGATAATAGTACTTGTGTTAAACTGGGATTCACATACTGGTACTACTGAACTCTACATATATGTGTCTCTTCTTACACTGGTGCTACACTTCCCTGCATCTAAGAGGTGAAGGAGTACACTTTCAGCATAAAATAATCCAGATGACAATGTCTTCACATATGATAGAGTGAGCCAAGGGGACCTATTTGGATAAGGGGCACAAAGTATAATATTAAATACTTTCAAATAGAGATGTGCATTTTGTGTTTAAGGCATATCTTACATGATATTTAATTACCTTTTTTTTTTTTTTACTAAGTCCCTCAAAAGAGGTAGTTGGACATTGCACATATAGATGGATACATGTGTTAGATCAATGCCCAATGAGATATCTGACATGCATATCTATATATAGTGATGTATGTGATGTTGTACCAGGAGATGTAATGTTGTCTGTGTTTACCTCTCACCGGCAATTCTTGTGTTTGTCTATTTTGGTATGGTGGCAGTAGCTACATTTGTGTACTAATATGGATTTAATATGGATTGTCAGGCCCCAGTGGCCTAATGGATAAGGCATTGGCCTCCTAAGCCAGGGATTGTGGGTTCAAGTCCCATCTAGGGTGATATAATCTCCAAGGGTCAGCTTCCAGTAATTTCACCTATCTACCTGGTGAATCTGGGCATACTGGGGCAATGCAGCAATTGCCTCATGTACACAGACAACCCTCTCCTCCTATCACCCAACATTACAACCTGTGAGAGATGCGCTTACATAGCCAAAGTGGAAGCAAAACTCTCTCCACCCAAGACTCTGCTAGACAGTCAAGAGGAGAAGGTTAACGCCCACACTACACCTCAAGCAATACATAGCCCTTCTAAACCCACACCACCAACACCCACACATAGCAACATTAAATCCACATATGTGGAGGCCCTTAACTGTAACCTGCCCAAGCAACAAGGACCTCCAAAGCTGAAATGCAAACAAACACCAATCACAACCAAAGTGTCACATAGCTCACAACACCAGTGTGCCACCTAGCAACAGCCCCTAAGGCAAGACAATGTACCTAACATTTAGTCATAGGTGACTCTATAGTCAGGCACACTGATGTCTCACTCACCAGGCTGAACAAGGAGAAAATTACAGTCAGCTGTCAGGTGCCAGGATCCGCCACATAACACATGCAGTCAAGTCACTTCACACTCTGTCATTGTCCATGTTGAGTAAATGACTTGAGATGTACCTCCCTGGACTACATGAAAAGAGACATGGAAGAGCTCTTGGATCATGTGGCCCAGGTAGCCCTGAGTAGCATCCTGCCTTTGCCCAGAATGATACCACAATATACTGACAAAATGATTGACAATGGGCTAAGCTTCTGGTGTCATTCAAAGGGGATCCAGTATCTGTCTAACTGGGATGACATGATTGACAGACCACAATGCTTTGCCAGAGATGGTCTGCACCTGTCACCCCTGGGATTCAGGTTACTGGCTAAGGCTCTTGCAACCCCTATAGAGCCTTTTTTAGGCAAAGTTCAAAGGACAAAACCACCAGCGTAACAAGTACAAACATGCAAATTCTGAAGGTAAAGCTACTCAATGCTAGAAGTCTAAACCTCAAAATGCACTCTCTCGAGGCACTCCTAAAAATGGAGAACATCGATATCTGTGCAGTAACTGAAACCTGGTTCAAATCTCCAAAGAGCACCCCTGCAATACCAGGCTACAACTCTTACCACACTTTTCGGCCACCAAACCAGGACCGAAACACTAAAGGTGGAGGAGTGTCCATATTCACCGAGGATATTCACACCACCAGGCTAGTTGCCCAACACAATGCATCTGAAATTCTCCAGGTGAAAATAACTCTAGGTAAGACTGCAATCCAAATTGTAGCTTGATATAGATTCCCCCACCATGCTCCAAGATTCTCACTATACTTTTCTAAACATACTGGGAAATATTAAAATACAACCAAACACCCTAATACTGGGTGATTTCAACTACCCTGCCATTAACTGGGAAAACTACTCGTGTACCAACACCTTTGCCCAACGGTTCTTGGAATTCATAAATTCCAGTGCCCTGGATCAACTAATCCATAGTTCCACCAGGGGCTCCAATATCCTAGACCTGGTCATTGCAAACATGGGAAATCGATGCTCCAAACCTATGGTCACCACCTCATTGGTCAGGTCTGACCATAAGCTAATCACCCTTAACATCCACATCCCTCCTCCACCCCCCAGTAAGGAAACCGCCTTAAAAAACTTCTCCAAAGCCAACTTCATGTTACTCAAGTCAAAAGTGGCAAACGTCATGACACCCATGCAGACGGGAACTGAAAGTTCGACTGCTGAATCCTACACTAAGCACTGTATGAGCACATCCACTCATACATGAATCGTGCCATCCCAAATAGAACCAAGATGCTCTCCTCCAAAAAAAGGAAGCCAGTCTGGTGGTCCCCTGCCATAAACAAACTTTACAACAAAAGGAAGAAACTCTTGCAGAAAAGAGGAAAATCCCAGGATGCAAAAACCTCCCTTACCAACCTCAGTAAGAAGCTGAGATCCCTCATAAAATCCTCCAAAGCTAGTTACGAAAATAAAATTGCCAAAGATTCCAAAGACAGCCACAAGGCATTCTATAACTATGTCAAGAATCTAAATGGCAATGCTCAGATCTGCTCTGAACTACAACAGAATGGCATTAAATACACTGATCCCAAGGATATTGCCAATATCCTGGCAGATCAATTCAGTGCCAACTTCACCCCCTCTCACCCCCTAAATGGCCCATCTCAATACCGGAAGATTGCCAAATTCTGGTAATAATAGCCACACAGGTATAAAATGCACTCTCCAAAGCTAAGCATACAGCATCCATGGGACCAGATGACATCCCAGGCTGTGTACTACATGAACTACAAAATGAACTGGCACCTCACTTAAGTGTCACGTTTAATCATTGCCTCACCTCTGGCTTTGTGCCCACTGAATGGTGCACAGCTACAGTTATCCCACTCCACAAGAGGGGATCCATCTTGGATCCCGGGAAGTACTACCCCATCAGTCTGACAAGCTTGATCTGCACGGCCATGTAAAGTATTATCATGGAACTTATAAACAAAGACATTGGCAACCTTCAAACACTGGACCCCACACAGTTTGGGTTTGTGAAGGGCCGATCTTGTCTCCTGAGCCTGGCTGACTTCTTTGATTCAGTCTCCAGAGCTGTTACGAGGGTAAGGTGGTCCACACAGCCTGTCTGGACCTCGCCAAGGCCTTTGACACCATCCCCCACTCTGGAATCATAGACTTATTAAGCTGGGCATTAATCTCTACATCACTCGAGGGTTGCCAACTGGCTTACTGACAGAACCCAGACTGTAAAAGTAGCCAACTCCAAATCCAGCTCCAGACAAGAGAAAAGTGGAGTACCTCAGGGTTCAGTCCTGGGACCACTCTTGTTTGGCATCTACTTCTTTGAAGTACAGGCCAACACTAAGGGACTCTGGCTAACAAATTTTGCAGATGACTGCAAACTGGGAGCCCTTATTGAATCTCCAAATGATGTGGGCCTTACAGAAACAGATTCTTGATGCCAGAGCCATGGGCTCAAGCTCAATGCCAAGAAATGTAAAGTTATCCCCTTTGGGAAAAAAACATGTACCCATGAATTACCACATAGGTGGCACTACACTAAACACCAAAAGTGTGATATGAGACTTAGGGACACAGGTGGACAGTCGTCTCGCCTTTAATAACCACATTGCCACAACAGTCAGGAAATCCTTCTATGTGTTCTGTCAGTAACCCAAAAACACAGCATCCATGGGACTGGACAACATCCCAGGCTGCATTTTACATGAACTTCAGAACGAACTGGCTCCCCACTTAAGCACCATGTTTAATAACAGCCTCGCATCAGGCTTTGTTCCCACTGAATGGAGCACAGCAACAGTCATCCCACTCCACAAAGGGGGAGCTACCACTGATCCCGGGAACTATCTCCCTATTAGCCTGAAAAGCCTGATCTGCAAGGCCATGGAACGTATCATCATGGAACTCATAAACAAAGACATTGGTAACCTCCAAACTCTGGATCCCACCCAGTTCAGGTTTGTGAAAGGCAGATCATGCCTTCTGAACCTGATCGACTTCTTTGAGGCAGTCACCAAAGCCTTAGATGAGGGTAAGGTGGTTTACACAGCCTGTCTTGACTTCGCTAAGGCTTTCGACACCATCCCCCATTCTGGAATTATAGCTAAACTCACTAAACTAGGTATAAATCCCTATGTCACAAGATGGGTTGCCAAATGGCTCACTGACAGAACCCACACTGTAAAAGTTTCAGACTCCAAATCTGACCTCAAACCAGTGACAAGTGGAGTACCACAGGGTTCAGTCCTGGAACCTCCCCTATTTGGTATCTACTTCTCTGAAGTACAGGCTAACACAGAAGGCCTCTGGCTAATGAAGTTCACAGATGACTGCAAACTAGGAGCCATAGTCAAGTCCCAAATGATGTGGACATCCTACAGAAGGGCCTTGCTGAGACAGATGCCTGGTGTCAGAGCCATGGCCTCAAGCTCAATGCCAAAAAGTGCAGTGTCATCTCCTTTGGTAAAACTCTGTACCCATGAACTACCATATAGGCAGCAATCTACTTAACACCGAATGTGTGATAAGAGACCTTGGGACCCAGGTTACAGTAGTCCTTTTATAGTCACATCACCACAGTAGTCAGGAAGTCCTTCTACGTGGCACACCTCATCATAAAAGTGTTCTCATCCAGGAAAAAAGAGGTCATTGTTCCCCTCTACTCGACACTCAATAGACCCATTATAGAGTACAACACCCCTTTTGGAATGTACCTCACAAGATATCTGCAGCAGCTGGAAAGTCCGCAGAAGTACCTCACAAAGAGGATTACTGGCCTCAAACAAATGCCCTACTGACCGTCTCAAAAAACTCCAGCTTTACTCCATAGCATATCGCCTACTCTGAGGTGATCTCTGCCTAACATATAAAGCTATATCAAACCCAGAGCTGTTGGACATGCTTCACATAAAGAAATCCCATTCCCTCTGAGCTCTAAGGACCTAAACCTTGTCACCACAATAAACAGGACATGCTGGAGGGATAGATTCCTGCCCCAGAGACTTTCTGTTCTCTGGAACAGGCTACCCATCTATGTCAAGCAAAGTTCTTCATTAGCACTCTTCAAGAAAAATCTTGATGAGTGGATGGGAAATAGGAAATACACTCCAGGGATCACTTCTGTGTCGCTGCTCGACAGTGGCACAGGAAAATAACTTTCTTGGGTGGCGTAAGCCAGGGAACCTTGTTGGCTAGGCTTACGTAGGCCCTTGGGCCGATAGCCTAGTACCCACCTATGAACCTATGTGGCACAACTCATCACTAAGGGCTTTTCATCCAGAAAAAAGGAGGTCATTGTCCCACTGTACTTATTTTTCATTAGACCCATTACAGAATACAACTCCCCATTTGGTATGTACTCTCAAGACATCTGCAACAACTGGAAAGGCCACAGAAATACCTCACTAAAAGAATCACAGGCCTAAAGCAGATGCCCTACATTGTCTGCCTTAAAAAACTCCAGCTATACTCTGTCGCATATCGTCTACTCAGAGGTGACCTCTGCTTAACATACAAGGCCCCATGTCAAACCCAGAGCTGTTGGACATGCTACACTTAAAGAAATCCCAATCCCTCAGAGCCACACACTCCAGGGATCTAAACCTTGTCATCACAATAAACAAAACATGCTGGAGGGATAGGTTCCTGACCCAGAGACTCCCCAGACTCTGGAATAGACTGCCCATACATGTCAAGCAGAGTGCCTCTTCAAAACGAACCTTGACGATTGGATGTGAGATAGGAAATTCACCCTGGGTATCACATCAGTCGCCCTGCTAGACTGGGGTCCAGGGAAGTAAATAGTGTGGGAAGAAATAGCCAGGGAATTGTTATGGCTAGGCTTGTATAGGCCCTACGGCCGATAACCTATGAACCTATAATAAGATTTTGCTAGCCTTCAGGTATTTCCAACACACCTACACTATTGTCTTTTCACAGTCACTTACTGCACAACAGCAGATGGTGATGTCAGATTACTAACAGCAGAATGTGACGAATGCAAACAGAGACATAAACACTGGGAATGTATACAAGTGCTGTTCTGCAGGAATATGCTGCATATGCAAAGGACTACAGTGACAAAATCTTTGAGTAATGTGTTGCCTGCAGAAATTCTGATATCCAAGCCATCACCATGGCCACAGAATCAGTACATTTCTCTATGATACAAAGGGATAATGAAGCAATGATTGTTTCTGATATGACTCTACTCTCTGCAGACTATCATATATTGAATAATGTACCACCTCTGTAGTTGCTATTCTTTTTATACTCTGCTATGCTTATTAATGTTTTTGCTTGTATCTGTGATTCGGAGCTTTTCTCCCCGGGACTCCGCTGAAAATGGACATGTATCCAGTCGGACTATTCCGGTTACCAAATGTAAAATAAAATAAAATAAATATATGTATACAGGACATCACAAATACAGTCACATGTCAACATGCTTTACCTGCTGTAATGGAATCACTAAAATGCTACAACTGGCACAGCACTGGGAAATGTTACAAGATTGTCACACAAGTTCATGACCTAGACATTTATAAGTCACAGCAGACAACATACATTATCATGCTAGACTGGTTGTAGAAAAGTGTGGCCAAATAGTGTGTTAATTGAGAAATGGCTCCAGATGGAACACACAGTAATACAGAGAGAAATGAGTAACTCAGATGACTGTAGAATAAACATTCTAGTACCAGTGAACAAGAACAAAGGTGAAATTCAAAACTGTGGACAGTACAGAAGTATCAGACTCTTGTCACACTGCCTGAAAGCGCTGGAGAGAGTAATTGATAAATTAATATGGTCAGTAGCAAAAAGTAAGATGGGAGATAAGCAGTTCAGATACAGATCAGGATTCTGCACAAATGACCTGATGTTTGCAGTTAGGCAGATAGTTGAGAAGAAGCTAGAGATGAGGAAAGAGTTCAACTTGACATTCCTAGACTGGGAAGAAAACATAGGCAATGTCCCAAGAAAGCTGATTTGGGCAGTCCTGCAATGATTCCAAGTCACTGAAACATTGGCAGGCTTAGTTCAGGTTATGTGCATGATCTGAATGACACAAGTTCAAACAATAAGGGCTCCCAGTGAAAGTAGGTGTAGATCAGGTTTCAGCTCTGAGCACACTACTGTTCATACTGATGAAGACCTACATTAGCAAACAGGTTGGAAGGGACAAATCAACCAACCTGCTGTAAACAGATGATGTGCCATTACAGGGAGACTCTGAATAAGAACTTCAGCAAATGACAGGGGGATGGGAACGCAAAACTAAAGGTGCAGGATGAAACTCAGTACAGATAAGACAGTTGTAATGGCAGCAAATGTGAAAAATCGAAAGAAGCAGAAAAGTGAGAGAGAATGGAAACTAGGGGAATAGGGTGACAGCTTCAAGTATCTGGGATGGACAGTTGAAGAGAAAGGAAGTCTGAATGAGGAAGTCGAAGCTAGAATCAGAAAGGCTGCAACCAACTGGCACATAGTATCAACGGTAGTGTGGATAGAAGAATGCCAAAGAAGCTGACGAGTAAGGTGTACAAAACAGTGGTTCAACCAGTCCTATTGTATGGTACAGAAACCTTGGCAGTAAAGCCAGAGCAGGTAGGTAAGTTAGATGTGATGAAGATGAAGAGCCTTAGATGGGTGGTAGGATGCAAACTGTGGGACAGATGAAGAAATGAGGACATCAGAGCAGGAACCCATGTAGATCTAATTGCAGAAAAGGTCTAAAAGAACAGATTATGGTAGTCTGGGTAAATGTAGAGGAAAGCAGAAGGCAATCTTGTGAAGAAGATTTGGGACAGACAGGAAGTAGGCAAGAGGAAATGAGTGCACCCAGCAAAAAGATGGATGGACTGTGTGAGAAAAGATCTGTGACAGTCAGACTTGACTGCTGATGAATGGAGAAGAGTGACATTGAATTGATAGAGATGGTAATAGTTGAAGCAATACCACAATCCCATGCAGCTAATGGGAAAAAAGGGGTTAATGATGATTGCTAAATAGGGAAGTTCATTTATGGGTATGCTTTCCACTAAGTACATTTTTCCACCTTTTCATACGGATCACAGAATCTAACATAAATAAGATGTACATAAATGTGTTGGTATGCATCCATACTCTCCATGTACCTATACTGGTATAATGAAGGGGGTAACCTTATCAGACTTACTATGAAAGCATTAAAAATGTACTTTAATGATGTGACACATTCACAATCCATAGAAACATGCCACATTTGTCACAGATCTTCTTCATCAGTAAGTACAGGGTATTACATTTGGTAGAGTATTGCTTGGCTAGCTGCTGATCGTCAGTATGTAGTTTAACACACCTGCTGATGTTAAATCAGCAACATGGAATCTTGCATGCCAATGTCATATCCATGCATTACTGCACTTATCAGTCAAGGGGACCATCTGCTCTCCATTGATGGATGGCTGCCCTGTGGAACACACATACCAAAGAATGTGTCACTCACTCAATTACAGGTTTTGTGCAACAGAGGATTTGGTGCTGCTTACCATATAAGATCCACAATGTTATAGGGTAGTCAATGAGTCCTAATATGTTGACATATTTTGCCTTATACTGTAAATTCATGGTATGTACATATAGACTAATACTTCTGTTCAGTATGCCTGCAGGTGTGGTGAATGTGCACGTACCTTTGCAAGTTGTACTTCCAGTATGTCTCCCTCTGTTTTGCAGCGGTATCTATGGGCAGTAATTTCTGTCCTTTATGTCTCCTATGTCCTCTCAGTGCTAAGTGTGAGTTAGTGTCATGTGTTCCACATCTGAAAGTGCTATCTCAACATCTAGCATCTCACCTCTACAGTTAATGGATGCCGTGTTGCATGTCACTTGGCATGGACACTGCACTGGTCTCCACAGTAGTATATGGGGTTGAGAAGTTGGTACCTGATGGATACCATTGAAGGGAACCTGACTAGGTTTAAAAATGGTCTGTAAGTGCAGCTAGCCTAGTACTTACCGATGAACCTATATCGTAATGCTCTGACAAATGTATCTGCTTACTAAGCTGACTAAGACAATTTTCTGAAATGTGTATATGACTATATATATATATATATATATATATATATATATATATATATATATATATATATATATATATAATTATACACATACAACACAACACACATGCACACAGACACACACTCACACACAAACACTGATATCATCTATATATCTCATTATTCTGTACACATTGTTGTTCCTCTGACTAGCCTCATTCACATACTACATTATGTAGGCTGCATGGCAACTGAAGTATCCACAACGTATCTGGCCATCCTGAAGCTAAACACAGTATAGCAGTGTATCTAAAGAGTTTCTTGCATAGCAGCATTTATTTTTTTTCTCATTTATCAAACAACATGCCACTTCTTAGGTAGATGAGGGTGGAATTGTTTTACATTTCACATTTTCCATGTGTGTGTGTGTGTGTGTGTGTGTGTGTGTGTGTGTGTGTGTGTGTGTGCGCGCGCACGCGTGCCCATGCATGTCTGTGTGTGCATCTGTATGTGTCTGTGCTCATGCATGTGTTTGTGCATGTGTGTGTTCACATGTATGTGTTTGTGTGTGGGAGGGGTGTCTGTCTGATGCATGCTTCTATATACAGACTATACATGCATATCACTGATATGTAATCCCCTCATAACGGTCATGTTGTCTGTCATGGCTTCTGTAAAAAACATAGAGTTAGCTATAGGAGGTGTAATGGCATAAAGAAACTCTGCAATAAAGCAAATGGGTGAGGCTTGTGAAGTGCCAGATGTAACACCACCCAGCCTCAGCAAAGTCTGAAATACCAAAACACAGGGACTTGTAGTGATCCATATAGGATCACAGGATCATAGCAGGTTACTAAGCTAATGATCCTTGGGCCCTAACAATCCAAGCCATGTATAGCCTTATTTCCTTATAGACCAGGAGATATAGTCTATATTTCTATGCAAATGTGTGATCAGCACCAACTACCTCTATCAAGGAGAGACACAGGTGAAATACCTGGGGTAAATTTGCAGTTTCCCATTCAATTGTTCAAGTTACGCTTAAATAGAGTCATAGAGGAGCTCTGTTTAAAGAGAATTGCGAGTTTATTCCAGAGGGGTGGCAACCTCTGGGAGACATTTTTGTCTCTCCAGCAAGTTCTATTTATGTCACAAGCCAGGTTAATGTCCCTAGACTGAGTGAATCTTGTCCCATTTGACTTGTGGATGTGCAGCATTTCCATTAAGGCAGGGTCCGAGACTGCTTTGTAGTCCAGGCACAAGTCACCTCTAAGCAGTCTATATGATACAGAGCACAGTGACAGTGATTTTAGTCTGTCCCTGTAGGACATGTGCTGAAGACCCTGAATTTACTTAGTGAGAAACCTCTGAGGTCTCTCCAGTTGCTGCAGGTGTCTGGTGAGGTATTTACAAAAGTGAATATTGTACTCTATTATTGGTCTGATGAGTGATGAATACAGGGGAGTTATAATCTCCTTCACTCTGGATGCTATGCCTTTGCGTTTGAGATGAGCAAAGTACAAGGCCTTCCTCAACACAGTGGAGACATGCTGATCAAAGTTAAGGCAACTATCAACCTGTATTCCCAAATCTCTCACCACTGAGTTTGAACTTAGGGTGTTATTATTAATATTGTAGACTGCAGGGACATCCCCCTTGCTGAAGGGGATGATAATGCATTTTTTGCATTGAGATTAACACCAGGCCTTTGGCACCAATCATTTGTCTGCATAATCCAATTTTGTAGTATGTTGATGTTGTTCAGAAATTAAATGTTTGCCCCCAGTTTGCAGTCATCAGTGAATTTTGTTAGCCACAGACCATCTATTTTTGCCTCAACTTCTGAGAAATAGATCCCAAACAGTAGATGTCCCAGCACTGATCCCTGTAGAACACTACTGGTGACAGGTCTGCTGGTAGAGATGGAATCCCCAACCCTGACTGTGTGTGTTCTGCTGGTGAGCCAGTTGGCTGCCTACCCAATGTCGTATGGGTTCATCCCCAACTGAGTGAGTTTCTCAATGATGCCTGAGTGGGGAATTGTGTCAAAAGGCTTGGCTAAGTCTTGATAGGCAGTATGCACTGATTTGCCTTCATCCAGGGTTTTGGTGACATTCTCAAAGAAGTCCACTAGGTTTAACAGGCATGATCTACCCTTGACAAAAACCAAACTGGGTGGGTCAAGAGTTTGAAAGTCTATTATAGCTTTATTAATAAGATCCATGATGATTCTCTCCATGGCCTTGCAGATAAGGCTGGTTAGGCTTATGGGTCTATAGTTCCCAGGGTCAGTTGATGGACCTTCTTTGTGCAAGGGGATAACGGTTGCTGTTTTCCATTCAGCTGGGATGAAGCCAGTGCTTAGACTGTGGTTGAAGAGAATACTCAATGGTTCCGCTAACTTGTGTTTTAGGCCATTTAGTATGCAGCCTGGGATGTTATCAGGGTCCATAAAGACTGTGTTTTTGGCCTTGGAGAGTGCATTTTTTATGACCTACCCAGTTCTCTTTCCCCAACCCACTGGCTCAATGATTATGTATAAGAGCAACTCCCTACTTTGCACCACACCTCTCCTTAGGAAGCATAATAATGAGTGCTTTCCCACGTTCGATAGGCATGACTTTCCCTTTTCTGCTGCTCTGTCAGTTGCCTGAGCCACTAATAAAACCCAAGTTTGCTGGGCCATAATTAAGATTTTATTCTTCTATGCCACGAGAGTGGCCCTGGTTGTGAATATTTTGAACTACAGATGAAATGTTGACACTCTCACTTCTCCAAAACTTTCTTGAATTCCATACTTCCATACTGTAGACTATTGTCTGAGATTACCACAGTACTCTATGGATAGGAAATGCAGATTTAGGTATATAACTTCCACTTTTACATGTGGTGTCTGTTAAGTCTATGATGTCAAGAAACTTTGAATAATCTGCACATATTAAGTACATACAGTAACGGAAGTGAAACATTAACTTTTATTCCACAATGCTCCTGATACTGCTTTGCAATAGTTGACAGATCTGAAAATTAAGTTTCTGAACTGCTTATGAGTTCCTTCTTGTAGAGCAACCCCTACCTCCATTTGCCTTGTGTGTCAGTTTGTGCAAGGCAATGCATCAAGTGTCTAATGGGTTACTCTGCTAGATAATAAGTAATAATATACACTGAATGGGTTACTATTAACTAATAGATAATAACAATGCACACTGGACACCTTTATGCCTCTTTATCACTCTGCTTTGACTATTATAACACATTATAAGTACCTTTTTATACTACACATTTCCTAAGCATAACTCATGTAGTTTTTGAAATTTATTTCCTTAGCTTTTAGGCTTTATTTTTTTGTCAGCTGCAAACGACAGAGTTGGTATTTCTTCTTAATTTTTCTCTCTGTATCTCCAATATTAAACATAGGCACTGCTGGCATAATGCCAAATAAATGACACCATTAGAGATGCAATTAAAGTGTCCACTTGTTCTGATATGTTGTTCATTAACCATAATAGGGTACCCAAATTACAATTGACAGCATTGCTGGCAGTTATCACATTTGTATATACCACAGTTTTGTTACTGGAAATGTATCCGCCACCATCTTGACTATGCAAAATATTTTTAAAACTAGTTCTCCTTTGATAATCAATGCATGGCCTGTGATCCACCTTGCCTAAAATATTCTTATTATATGAAAACACATTCTAATTTCTCTGCATTTGTTTAATTACCCAATGGTCAACAGTATAGGTCATAACCAGTGGTCTTGAATATGGGCTCTTATTTGTTAACACCCTCTACTGCGCATTTTTACTTTCCATTAACAAGGGACAATAAAACCCAGTTCTTCTTTTAGTAGCTACTTCATCATATAGGGGCTTAATACCCCCCCCCCACCAAGGATATCCTGTCTTATTAAACAGCTTACCCCATTCTAACAGAACTGTGTTGTATTCTGTAACCATTCTGGTAAGTCTTAACAAATGACCTTTCACTAAGGCCCTCTTTTGATGGAAGGGATGGCAGCTAGCAAAATGTAAAATAGAATTTGAATATGGGGACTTCCAATAGATGTTTGAAATAAACGTACTGCCTGTGTCAACTTTACTTAGTTCAATATGTAAATAAACAATTTAATCATTACTAACCTCATAGGTGAACTTAAAAAAATTCAGTGGTGGAATTAATAAAAACCTAAAAATTCTGTAATTTTCTCAATCCTATCTTTCCATATCATAAAAATATTATCTGGGTATCTGGTGTAAAAAGAGCAGAACTTAGTATATTTGGTGTTAAACAAAAACAACCTTTCCCAAATATCATTATAAATTTGGCAAATAAAGGGCCTCAAGCTGAAAAAATTGACCTACAAAACATATAAAATTATTACTTAGCATCATTTTCATATTGTAAGCCATGCAGTTAATATCCTATGCAGATTAATGCAAAGTTTCAATTAAAAAATCTTGGAACCAGTGCAGCCCGATGTCATGCAGAATAACTGTAAAGAGATATTTGACATCTACTGTAACAAAGTATATTGTTAACATCATATGGAACCTCCTTCAACTTTCCCAAAACGTCTTTGCATATGTTAGGTTTTCAATGCCATTTTTTAATTTAGTATCTAAATATTTAGCCAGAAGGTAGGATTTTGATCTACCTGCATCAACAATAGGACACATGGGAGGGGGGTCAGTTATATATTTATGTATTTTAGGGATTCCAAATATAGCTGTAATAGTATGGTTATCATTTTTTCAAATAATTACATACCTCACAGTGAATCTGACCCTACATCAACATATGTAACATAATATCATTTTTTTCTATATGCAATGTTGACTTAATTTCTGGATATCTCATAAAATGAATTATTCTATAAAAATGCATTCTTGTTGAAGTAATCAGTATTATTCATCACTACCAACCCACCCCTATTATCAGGCTTCATTGTTCTGAGATTTTTATTCTGACAAATTCTTGACATAACATCCCACTTACTGTTAATCATACTCTATCAGGTGACAATAACTCTATTGTGCAAAATTGCTCTAAGGTCAGACTTGCATAATTTTTCAAAATGTTGGATGGCAAGATGCTGTGGGTGATTAAATAAACTTTTTATTTGCTTAATACCACCAAACTCATGATCATCATGTAGTTCTGAAATAATTAAACAAAATTCAAATTTCTGGGAAAAAAAAAAACAAATCAATCAGTCTGTCAGTTGTGATCTACAGCCTGGGAAAAATGTAGTCCCTCTATCCAAAAGATTAGTATGTTGTTGTCACAATAGTGCATCACTATAATTATATATTTTACAATCACTACCATAATCTGAAATCATTAGATGTCCAACATATGAATTGTCATGAACAGTCAGTGTGATATGCTTCACCACCACTTGATCATGTAGTAATTCCCCCCACCCTGCTTTTGACAGTTCTTATAACTGGGCCATGAAATCATTTGTTACATTGCCATTAAGGGGGAGTCTTCCACTTGTTTTTGATTCATTCAGATTGACAAGGAGGGATTGAGATTCTAAAGGGGAAACTTGGTCCCCTTGTGTCCAGTCAGTGTCCAGACTAGTATGCCCCTCAGCATCTTCCCATATATTCCTCATATCTGTTCTGTTTTAATAGTGCTTGTTGATGGACTTGGTTAAGCATTCCCTATAGAATAAGTCATTCTGCCCCTTTCCAGTTTCTTTTCTTTTCTAACCTTAATTTCACCAAAAGCCTTGTCCACTTGTCTAAAATTATTGATATTTACTTTCAATATTACAAAACAACAGTTCATTTGTAATGCAAGTAAAAGTCTGAGTTATTTCAGTTACTTTTTTTCTTGTTCCTGTTATTATGTTTAACCATAAATTCCATGAGTTTGCATCCGTGCTGGTCAAACAAAGATAATAAATCCTTATGCAATTTGGAGCCTGTAGTTAACCTTGTGGCATATTTCCAGCTACAAAGACTTTTAGGAACCCTTTTTGTTTTAATGCACTCCAAAAATACCCATATTCCAACTATAGTTTTCAATACTGTAGAAGTTTTTTTTTTTCAAAATGATCAAGTTGTTTTTCAGGTGTTCCAAAGTAATTTTTCTTTTGATTTGAGAAATCCATACAGATATCAAGCCATGCTTCAATGTTATCATGGCTCCTAGAGTCAAAAGGTGGTTGAATTATTGGATTCCATTGCCCATTTGGTGAATAAATACTGGGCCTGAATAAGTATCCTGATCACTGGTATTTATCTGTTTCAATGTGTAAGTGATTTGAGTGGGGAAATTTTATTGGTTGTGGTTAATCACATAACCTACGTGGGTTATTTATCAAACATATTATGAAGAAGTCCCATGCACTAAGAGATGAAAGAGCCTAGTTTTTTTCTGTGTAATAAAAGACTGATGTGGTGCTGTTAGTTTACAAAGATTTGTTACTTGCATATTGAAGTCCACTACCATTTTATTTCTTCATCATCATCATAATCCCCACTTTTTTCCCCATTTTTTTTACATGGGATCTGAGTGTCACATCAACTGTTGCCATCTCTCTCGATTCAGTGCCACACTCCTACCTTCTTCTACGGTTATGCCTGACTGTCTTGTGTCTTTTCTCATAATACAGCCATCTCTTTGCTGGATGCCTTCATTTCTTCATGCCTTCTTCCTGTCTGTCTCAAATCTTCTTCACTAGGTTGTCTTCTGCTTTCCTGCACATGTGCCCAAAGCGCTGTTATCTGGTTACTTTGACCTTCTCTACAATTGAAGCTACTTGGGTTTCTGCTCTGATGTTATTATTGCTTCTTGTTTCCCACAGTGTACATCCTACCACCCACCTAAGCCACTTTATCTCCATCACTTCTAGCATCATCAACGTCTGTGCCTTCACTGCCTAGAATTCTGTACCATATAGTACTGGTCTCACCACTGTTTACGTTATGTACTTATTTATGCTTTATTTTCTAGGTTAGTCCCTCTAAGCCATGACTTCCTGTAAGGGGATACCTGAGGTTGAATTCATATTAACTGAGTGAAATTTGGCAAGGGCACTGGGGGAAACTCTCCTACTCTTTTCAAGCTTACAGTGGCATCAGAGGACTGCTGCTTGTGTCCAGAACAATGGAGGAAGGCAGAAACTGCTGGAATGGAAGCAGATTGCATCATCTGGAAAAATGGAAGAAAGTGAGTCTGTGAGCATAACAAATGTGATGGGAGGAGGATTGGACTGGATTGAAAGTTTTGTTTTTCATTATGATAATGAATAAAGATACATAACATGGACATTAATAAAGAACTTCCTTGGAATGAGGCAGTATGAAGATGTCTCAGAGTTTCAGTGGCAGAAACAGAGGTTTCTGTGGAAGCTGTGTTTAGAAAAGGATTCACAAGCAATAGTGTCAGTGTGGATGGGGTTACCTGAATAGAAAGCAGTAGAACACAAGGCCTGCAGTGTAGTTGATTCTAAGATATGACATTTTCTACAAAGTAGTTGCTAATATTAAATCATGTTGAATGCCCTAACAGCACTGATAGTAATATTTTACTAAGACAGCTGTTCAACACTTTCAATGGCTGGCTGGTCCCAAACTATTCCAGTGAAATCCACTGACCTGCTGTTGTTGACTAGTCCATATAAAACATGTATCTGTTACACTATGTTAATTAGAATTACAACAGTTTTGGTGAACCATATGTAGAATTAAATTGTTAAGCAATCCATTGCAAAGTAGTCCATTTGCCCACAAATCTATAGATTATACCTTCAAGCCTGCTTTGGAAGGTCCAGTTAAGTTTTTTTATGGTTGTCTCATTAGGGTACCCCCCCAAATACTTTAGTCCATTAGTTCTCTTCTTTATATCATACTTGAATTCTGTGCCAACAGCTGAATGCAGCACAGATTTATTTTAAAGGTGTGGCTGAACAGATGCTTCCTTTTTTCTTTAATACATGTCTTTGTTGTATATGTACATGATTTGATACTGGTTATTTGTAAACTGTGTGCTTAAACGTTTTAGTTTATGTCTTGCTGTTCTGGAAAATGCTGATTGATCAAACTTATTTAAGCGAATTTTTAAAATATCGAAGCAACAGAAACCCAATTTTTTTCCTAGGGAGAGAAGTCGGTTGTCCGTTTCTGCTGCTTTGGTATTTTCAGTACTGTAGTGGAAAGTTATGGGTCGGATTTAGGTAAGTGTGTGATTGTGTGGATGTGAGTGTTAGGGTGGGTTAGGTGAGTTAGGGTTAGGGAGCGGGTGAGTGTGTGATAGTGATCGACCTTAGGGTTAGGGTTTGGGTTAAGGTAAGTGGATAGTTAGTGGTCTGTGTATAGTTTAGTGTAGGGTTAGGTGTCAGATTTTAGGTGTATGTGTGTGGATTGCTGTTTGTTTGGTGTGCTTGTTTTGTGTGTATGTGTTTTGGATCAGCGATTTTTTCCCTAGGAAAAAAATCTCTGATCTGACAGTTCAAGATTGTAAGCTTTCGTTTGCATAAGTTCGATCAATCAACATTCGCTTTTTTAAGCATTCGCTGATCTAATGTAGACCGCCAGTACAGAGCATGGTGCTTGAATGTTTTTTTGTTAACCAGTAGTTTTGTTTCTTAGTACTACATTAGGATAGGAATAGCAAATTATTAGGGATGATAGTGGATGGTAATCTTAAATTCAAGCTGACTATAACAAATGCATTGAAGAAACTCATCAAATACTAGGGATGCTTTACAGAACCACAAGCTTTCTCACCACCTCAACTAAAACTACACCTACCACTACTTACCTCCTCCTCTCACCACTTTATGGCACTCCCGTCTTCACTAACATCCATACATCACAAAAAGCAAAACTTGAGCAATGTTATAATAAATGTGCCACTGTATAGCACTAAAAAGCCGAACTGATTAGAACTACCCCGCTGACTAACATATACACAGCTTCTTAACACCTATAAAATTATCCAGCATTCGTCTGCTTGCCCAGAACTATATATCATTCTATACAGCTGTATTCCCACTCAGTCATTACGATCTATTGACCAACAACTCCCCTCTGTCCACAGACATATCAAGGCTGCTGGGTATAGACTGTACTCATATCATGCTGCTATCATCTGTAACCCCTTACCTGTATCCACCAGGTCAATACCCTCCATCCAGTCTATAAAATTAATATGAAAGACTTCCTAGCCAAAATCTGGCTCTGTTCTTGTCAAATGCCAGGATAAATATCAACAAGTTCCTAGTCATACATTTTACTTCCTTACTCTCCCTCACTCACTTGCTTACTTCAATCAATTTCTCTCCCTTGACTTTGTGTCTACATCTACCATAACCATGTTTTTTCTCTCACTTCAAATTGCAATTCCTATTTGAATTATACTAACTTACTTTTCATTTTCAAAACTGGCTAAAGTTTCTAGGAATATTAAATCATTGTCATAGAAGTTGTATCTATTTGTAATCAATGTTAGCACATTATGTCTAATTTGGTATAATGATTTAAACTGTAGAAGATTTTGTATTACTATTGAAGACTGTACAATTATTGTTCTTAAAATGTTTTTGCAATACTTCTCTCCCTGGTTCTGCTCTGAAAATGGGTACCTATTCAGTCAGGCTTTCCCAGTAATCAAATGCCAATAAATAAAATAAATGAAAGCCTCAAGAAAGAAAGAAGTTCAGCTCCCTTCCTTAGGACATTTTTATGAACAGATATTCATATGCACGCATTTTTAATTTGTTCTTACATATACTTTTTTTGTATTTTCACATTTTCCCTTTTCTCCTCCCTCCCTACAGCTGACCCTCAGCTGGTACCAACTCCTCTCCTTATTCGCTGGATCTACTGGACCTGCCTTAGCCTCCCCTGGCCTCAACCCAACACACACCTGCGGTCAGTGAGGAGGAGATCAAGGACATTGGTGAAACATCATACGGCCTCCAGACAGTGTGCCTTATACTTCAATACCATATAGCCTCCATGCAAGCCCCATGACGTCCATCTTTGGGAGGTGCATGCTTGTTTTTATGCATGTGTAAACTCCCCAGATATGGTATCCATTTGCAGTGTGAAGCTTGCCATGTTAATGCTGTTATTGCAGTAAGCCTAGGCAGCCTACCTCTCCACAGTGTGGGCTACCTGCTATCTTCTGCTAACTCCTATTCTCTTAAACCTGCTCCTTTCAAGACCTGTACTGTTAGATGAACATAGGTTGCCTGAGGAGCAATCAGGGCTTTATCCTTCTGTACATTGAGTAGAGGTGTTACCACTTTTCTTAAGTCGTTATGCATATTTTCATAATTACATTAATAGTTTCTTAAATGAGGGGATACATGCTGTGGGTCATAAAACAAAATGTACAAACACATTGCCATTGCTAATATAAAATGTGCTGCACTGCAGTCATTGTTTGTTCTTTGATCAGTATGTTCAAAATATGCAATATTTGCATAATTTATTAATATTGTCAAATCCAAGTAATTATAAAGTATGGAATGGTTTCAGCTGAAACCTTAGACAATGCTGAAGAAAACTGTCACCGACACTTGTATTGTAAAGTGTACAGAGGAAGAGATATTGTATGGAATATTTACACTGTTAATTATACCTACAGGAATCATTTTTCACATTTGTACAAGCCCCTTAGAAACGTCTACACAGAAAAGCCAAAATCTGGCTGAACAAGAGCTGTATTTATTCTGTCTGCTGATGCTGGATGGTTTCAAGTTCTGAAAACCTATTTGTGAAAAGCTAGAGAAAAATATGACTGCAATTGTACATTGTAATTTATAAATATATTGTTGTACAGACACTAAAATATTAACATTTTTTTCCTAACAACATTAGTCATCTTTGATTATTCAGGAATTTTCACTAAGTCCTGTATGAGGATCTTGTCTTTGAAAATTAATGAGCTTTACAAGGGTCTAGATGTGGATTAGACACCTTTCTCTAGAGATAATGCTATTTCAGGAAAGCAAGTTATTTTCATTACAACTTTCCAAGCTTTTCATAATTGCCTATCACTGCACAAAGGCCTCCACATATCCTTCAAGGCAAAGCAGGGGTAATTAGTTTAATGAGATCTGCTTTCTTATTCTTTGGTGCTCAGTGCACTTACACTTATGGAGAAAAGCAGCACCCTGGAAGGAATTGTGGGAAGACTGTCAGGGTAACCATAATAGCTACTTTCTATCTATTCTGTAGCAATGATTTCTGGGAAGTGAGACAGTTAATTTATGACACAGTTCGATAATGAACATGTGCAAGGGAAAGTGATCATAGATGGCTGCTTGAATATTTATCAGTCTTTACATTACCTAAATGTGTATGTAAAGAATTACTTGACATAAATCTACTGGAAATGGGAGACAAGCCAATAATAAATAAATAGCAAAATATTCATTACTCAAGAGGACATAAATGGCTTAGTTAAAAAGCATAAATTTATGGAAGATGCCCGTGCAGCAGCTGCTTTAGACATGCAAATCATTCTTTGCCTACTCATATTACTCAGCACTAACTCACGTTACGTCTCCACATCTCCTGACCCTGACAAAATATGGACACTTCCTCTTTAAGTTGCAATAAGATTGTGGTAAACTGAGAGAATAAACTTATGAGTTCTTGGAAATTAATGTAGTGAGCAGCCAAGCTCCACATATGTCTAGAATGTGTGCAAATGCCACTTACTTTGCTTATATTATAAACTAACTGTTTGTGGGTCTCTTTGCATAAGCACTTACATCATTTCTTCTTCTTCTGGCTTTTCCCAGTTAGAGGTTGCCACAGCAGATTGCCTGTCCGCTCATGATTAGCAGTGGAGTTTTACTGTGTCGAGTTGCCAGCCTGGCCCCCAACCTTCCACAGAAGGCACACACATGCACTCATACCTAGGGCCAATTTAGAGTGTCCAATCCACCTACAGCATGTCTTTGGGATGTCGGAGGAAACCCACACAACTACAGGGAAGACATGCAGACCCCACACAGAAGGCAACCCAGCTAAGGATCGAACCGGAGAACCTCTTGTTGTGAGGTGGCAACACTAACCGCTGCACCACCATGGCCGCCCAAGCACTTAGATCATCTCTAAGGTATGTTAATTTATATCCATTTACATGGCAGGCAAAATGAATACAGCAAACCTGACTGCCGAGAAATGGCTGGAGGACAAGATTCACTCCATTATTAGTAGGAAGGAAGAAGTGGTTATTCATAAGCTGCATATGCAATATTATACTATGACCATACTGGCATACAGGCACTTTAGATCATACATGAAATATTATGATATGACCATATTAGCATACAGGCAGTTTAGGCCATACATGAAATATTATGATATGACCATACTGGCATACAGGCAGTTTAGGCCATACATGAAATATTATGATATGACCATATTAGCATATAGGCACTTGGACAGAAGATGCTAGCTAATGTTTTGGCAGGCATGAATCTTGTAGCTGATTTATAATACTACCAGGGAGAAATCTCACAGTGCAGAAAATAATTTGGAGAGCACTGCAGAATATCACAGCACAATCCCTAGTTGATGAGATCCACTACTTATGGGAACTAGGGATGGCATCCTAAAGCTTGGGTTAGAAATTGATCTTCTATCTGAACATGCTAAGGAAAGGGTCTCAGTCACCATCTCCCCTCAAATTCAGAGTTAAACTCAGTAGCTATTCAAATGAAGCGGTTAAAAATCTAGGTCCTTATCAGCTGCCAGCAGAGTTATACAAGAAGTTTTTCTCAAGAATTGTAGGTATTTTATGGAAGGAGTGTGAAAGTGTTTATTCCAAAACAGGATTGTCTGTTCCCTAGAAAAGCTATAATTTTAGCCACTATTCTGAAGCTAGGTAAAGATCTGTACAACCCAAGCAGCAATCACTCAAAATGATATACACACACATCCACACACAGGCACACACTGCAGGTCATATGGGCATAAAGCATACTAAGAGACATATTACGCAGAATAATATTAATATATTATGCAGAACTTTTATTGGCCTGGGATTTGCAGACATGTAACAGGGCATTGCAGGACCTGTGAGCAGTGCCAAAAGGTAGGTATGGCAGGAGACAAAGTCAAGGCTCCATTGATGCCTATACCTGTGATTGAGGAGCTATTTCAGAGGGTAGCTATGGATATTGTGGGGCCTCTGAGTACATCAAGTTCCTCAGGGAAAAAGTATATCCTAGTGGTAGTAGGTTATGCTACCAGATACCCTGAGGTGATTGTTCTGTCCTCCGTTGAGGCAGAAAAGATGACAAATGCTGACTGGCAATAGTGCCAATTTCATATCAGACCTGCTGGCTTGTCTATATAAGCACTGTCAGTTGAAGCACCTAAAGACCACCCCCTACCATCTCTAGACTAATGGTCTTGTTGAGATGTTAAACTCTACACTCAAGACCATGCTACAGGCATTTGCAGATCAGTTTATGAGGAAGTGGCACAAATACTTGCCCCATCTGTGGTTTGCTTACAGGGAGGTGCCCCAGGAATCCTCAGTTTTTTTCACCCTTTGAGTTTCTGTATGAGCATAGGGTGAGAGGACCTCTAGATTTGATTCATGATGAGTGGAAGGATGAGTGTGAATCCCACAAGGTGTCTGTTATGGCATATGTACTAAACCTCAGGACAAGGCTCAGGGAACACATGGGCTTGGCCCAGGAGAACCTGGTAGAAACTCAACAGTAATAAAAGATCTGATATGACAGGAATGCTCAAGCTAGAGAGCATACTGTAGGGCAGCTGGTAATGGTTCTCATTTCTGTCAGACACAACAAGCTGCAAGCAGTTGGACGTTTTATACTTTGAATAAAGTGCGGATTGTGTGCGCTGTCTCTGGATTCCTTTTGTTATCAGCTTGGAAGGGACCCTACAAGGTGGTAAGGAAGGTCAGTGATGTTAATTAAATGATAGAACTGCTAGGCGGGAGACAGGGGCACAAGCTGTACCATGTTAACATGATGAAACCTTAGCATGATAGGGAGGAACTGGTCCAAAGTATTTGCAGTAAGAGGCAGAAGGAGTCTGAGTGGGATCTATGGCTATAGGGAACCAGCCAGCAAAATTCTAAATTACTATGGTGGAGCCTAGGGTTGCAGGCACAATATGTACAACATTGTACTGCAGCAATGCCAAGGCAGCTGGAATTTCAAGACAGGGAATAGGATAAGGTATTCCCAGATAAGCTCAACCCTCTCAAGCAACATTTCTCAAGGGTCACTTGAAAAACTAGCTTGAATTTTCAGCAGGGGGAGGGGGATGTCATGTAAGAAGATACTGCCAGCCCAGCTATCTTAATAACTATATGTCATTTGTGAATATTAAAATGATTTATATAGAAGTGTAACAAAAGGAGATACTTCCAGAACAGCTATCTGGAATTTTATAAATAATTACGTCATTTGTGAATATCAACATGCTTCAGGTAAGATGCTTGTGTTACAAATGTATTAGAACTGCATTTGTATTGTACAGACATGTGCTAAAGAGATGTTTTGTAAAGTACTGAGAAGAAATGTATATTATAAATACTATTGTAACTGTTTAGATGTATATATTTTAACAGTGGGAACTGGAACACAGGAGATTACCTTGCAAAACTTCAGAAGAATAGTTGAAATTAAGTTGCTTTATGGCTGAGCCATGAACAAAAGATGTCATCTCTCAGTTTCAGTGCAGTAACAGACACAATGTCTAGAACTAGAAGTTTTTTGTATTGTCTTGAAAGTATTTATTGTTTTATGACTTCCAGGATTTGCCTTAGATCTAAGAGAAGTCCTCGTTTATGCATTTTCAGCTGCATCAGTGGGGATATTCACTTGGGACAGAGTCAGATGACAAGATGTGATGTCATGCTGCAAGCTACCCCAGCAGTAATATTTGAAATATTAATTTAAGAAGTCTTGGAGAGAGAGATAGCATTTGGTATTGTGTCTTTGACCTGACAAGAACATCCACTCACCACATCTGCCTGCTTGCTGTGTAAGTAAGTTAACTAGGGTACAGTAATTTCTCTTAGATACAGTCAAGAATATAGTGAAGTATAGCTTAGATGTTTTCTTTATTTATTTGAGACTGTTCTGCAATGTTTTAAATATTTTCTGTGATTTCTAACTGTCATGTAACTGTGGTTATATACTATTTTCTTGATATTTTATTATTTGTAATTAAATATATTTAAATCTTTCATTGTGCTGATATTTGTGAGAGACACATTTAAGTTCTGAGAGTACTTGCATACTTATTTGGTGACACTGTGGGCCACTCTTAATAGCCTTGCTCTTGGTCACACTACCATTTGGGTTAATAGTAACATTACACAGTAAGATTGGACACCCTTTGTTAAAGGCCTTAAAGTAGCTGATAAGGCCATGACTGGTGGCAGTGATTACTACCTTATAGTCTTGGCAGAAGGGTGCATAGCATGTAAACCTGAGCCAGCCTTTCCCAGGTGTGTGTGTGTGTGTGTGTGTGTGTGTGTGTGTGTGTGTGTACGCACGTGTGTATAAATCAAACCTTAAAGTGTGTGTGTGTGTGTGTGTGTGTGTGTGTGTGTGTGTGTGTGTGTGTGTGTGTGTGTGTGTGTGTGTGTGTGTGTGTGTGTGTGTGTGTGTGTGTGTGTGTGTGTCAGCTACTTGGGTGGGGATATGAAGTAGTGGTTGGACAGAGAGGGTGCTGGAGGTCTTGGCTTGGCCACACAGCTAAGATCTCAACCCTATAGCTGTGCCAGTGGGTAGTCTTTTTGGTGATCTGGAGAAGGAGGGAGTAACCAGCCACAGACTGACTGTGGTCTCTGTGTCCTCCTAATGGAAATCGCACTTTACTGTGTGTGTACTTCTCATCCTCCCAATGTATGTCCCGCACTGGTGGCAGTGGTGAGGACTGAGGCTCCTTGATTACAGGGCAAGTTGTGGGGTATCACAGAGTCCAAGAAAGCAAGTCCATAATTCTTATCAGCTAACTCAATAACCACACCAGCACAACTCCAGTCTGAGCCAGTAGCAAGGAAGCAAAGCACAATGTTATAATGCAGTAATCACAAAGCTGGAAAAGTGGCTATAGTGCAGCTTCAAGGCTCCTACAGATGTCACTTGACTGAAGGATTAAAAGCATTCCAATTGATTCATTTTAAATCAAAACACAAATAATATTTAATTCCAGTTTGAGAAAGTAAAATCTTTGTAAGCAAAGGAAGAAATGTCATTGTGTTTCACTGTAGTCAGCTGTAATGAGCAAAAAGGATTTGTTGTGTTTATGGTCATAACTAACCCCTAACTTTTCACAAACTGAAAAGTATACTATACACCACATTTTCAATCAGACCACACTATTTCTTAAAATAATGCATTTTATGCTTCATTAAACATGGTATGTATATCTGTACCTTCTTTTCCTTACTTGCTTATATATTTATGTTCTATACTTGCTGTCAGACTGAAAATATTTAAGATCTTCTGATTCATGTTGACTTTCACTTTCCATAAAAGCCTATTCCCTCCTTTCTTTATATTTCTGTGTGATTAATCCACAAAACAGATATACTATGAATGTCTGTATCATCATGTCCCATAAAACACTAACTATAATGTCTACAAAATCTAGAAGAAGGCACATCATTGGAGAAAACAGTGCAGTATGGTTAAAAGCTATAATTGTTGTAGAGGGATGCCATGTCCCCTTGTACCACATAACACAAGGCCACTTAAACTCCAACAATTTATATCGGCTACCTCTGATATTGCACAAGCATGCAAAAAAGGAAAATATAATAAAAGCAGAAAACTTACATTTTTCCTCTTCTCCAAGCCAAACAGCTTCTTAACATAGTAGATAACCTGGGAGTAAAGTAGACTTGAATGTACTGGCATGATAAACACCATGGAAATATAATTAAGTAACAGTAATATTTGGAACCAGGAAGCACAAACCAAACAGGAGACGTCCCTACAAGGCATCTTATGTGTTGCAGCTTTCCTTCTTACTTAATGATTCCTTAAAGTTCACTGTAAATAACACAGACACAATATTTACCACTTCTGCCATGCAACACTCCAACTACTTTCATACAAACAATACTTCTACTAGATGGTTTCAGCTGAAATGTCTAGATCATTAAATACTTACAGCACCTGTTATCTGGCTTACTGCAATACTCTTCTCATATATAAATATAAATAGTTTGCACATACACATCCATTTTAATGTTGCCAGTTGACATTATGTCCATGTGTTTTATTTATTAAAGGAGAGCAATTAAGGAAAAAGACCACTTAAACCTTACCAGTACCCAGCCTCAAATGTACCCCTCTTCTCAAGACATGCAGAGCAGTCAGTCCTGGAGTAAAATTATGAGTAACAATCTAATCATCCAGGTTTAATTTGAAAGATGCCAGGGGATTATGTTGAGTAACTTGCAAGGAGAGTCTGTTATAGATGTGGGATAGGCACTGGGAAATAAGTATCTCTCTCCAGCATGTTTATTTATATTCGTATGAAGGCAGAAATCTCCAGTTCTGGTATTTGTGGAACTGTTTGACTTGAAAAGATGGAGGAGATCAAGGAGGATGGGTTCCTAATAAATCACCTGCAACACTGTGCAAGAAATTAAGCACAGGGGTAGCATTTCACGTCTTTTCAGGTAGTTGAGGGGCTTTAGACAAACAATAGTCTTGACTAAGAACCTCTGGATCCTTTTTAACTGCTTAGTATGTCTTGAAAGATACATCCTGGGGGTGGGGGGTTTTGCTCAATAATTGGTCTAATTAGGGTTGCATACAGAGGGATGATAACTTCTTTTGACCTCAGTTATATGCCTTTAGATATTAGTTATGCTGAATAGAAGGATTTCCTGACTATTGCTGCCACATTGTGAGGATAGACGAGGGAATTATCAACCGAACTTCCAAGATCTCTAACAACATTGTCGTTTTGCAGTGGGTATTGGATATACTGTACACTGAGTGAGAAAGTTGCTTACCAAATGTAAGCAATACTGCATTTTTTTCACATTAAAATTTAGTGCTTTATTCATACACCACTTTGTTTACATAGGTTAGCTCCTGTTGCAAGGAATGGTTATCAGAGCGAAATTTGACAATAAAGCCCAGCTTGCATTCACCTGCAAATAATTTCATAAATTCTGCAAGGCTTTAGAGAACTTGGTGCTTCATCTTCTCTTTTTGTATAAAATATAATAGCTTATTTGGCCATTTTCCTGTTTTTGACTTGTCATTTAATACTGCATGCCACAAATAAAAGAGGTAACAGCAGACATTCTCACTGAGAACTGTATTTTCATCTCAGATATGTCTTTAAATCGGCATTTACTAGCTTTCTCTGAAAGATTATGTGCCAGAGGTAAGTGTGACATTTGGATTGCTAGCAGTACAAATGGTTACAGAGATGTACACAAAAAAAGTGATATTCCAGCTAGGGTGTTGCACTGATTAGCCAAAGTGTTGCACTATAATATAAAAGCTTGGATATGTTCATAGTCCACTCTCATATTTACCTGCTTATTTGCCACTTCCAGCTAAGAGCTAAGGCATTTTCTGGAATGTCTAATAGCTGACAAGCAGTGACATTTTGACTCCCATAAAACACATGAAAGTTAGGAAGACTTAGATCTCTTTTGTGGGGATTTGACCTTTCAAGGGAATTGTTTCACATGTTTAATATTAGAAGAAATCTGGCTGTTGAGGTAAAGAAATGCATATAATGGATATAACAACAGAGGTGAAATCTTCATTACTGTGCGTGGAAAACTGAGCCATCTGGTAGATCCAAAATGATCTTACTTCATAAACTGTCAGTGTTTCATTTTTCATGATATTAACATTAAGATATAAATAAATGGCTAAATATGTACACTTTGCTAGTCCCAGCAAATAAAAACATAATTTATTATTGTGTATTACTGTGTATTCATTCTGAAGTCAAAGAATACACAAAACTGTTATAAGCGACTCTTTCAAAGAATTAATTGCAGAAATAATATAATTTGTTCAAGAAAGAAATTCACTGGAGAGGACTTCCAGTATGGTGCCTGATGATTAAGCCACAAGGTGCGAGCTCTGACCTGTGAGATTAGAAGAAAAGTCAAAAGCTGATGGTCAAAATCTGTTCTCATGCCTATCCTTATAGCAGTAACCAAATATATTCAAGCAGGCTTTTGAATGTGCGCAAAAAAAGAAAACAAGTATAAAGGAAAATGGAGAATAGGGAAATTGTCACAAACCCTCAGCTATGGCTGACCACATTGAAACATGGGTTCACTTCTTGCCTAGGCTTGTAAGGGCTGCAGCACCAATAGCCTAGTAACTTCCTATGATCATATGAAGCTCATAATTTAATCAGAATTTGCAAAAGCATGATAGATTTATCCCATGTTATGGGCAAAATGTTTGATGAGAGTGTGCTATCAGCAAAAATAGGTTAAGTTATATGCCAAGATATTCCAGATAGGGGATACCTTTATAGAATATATTAGGAAAAATCATTGAAAGATTGAAGAGGGAGAAAAAAAATAAATTGGCATTTGGATGCAATTGAAGTTTTACAGCCAAGAGAAATAAAGTACAGATGCACAAACAAAAGTATCAGATACACCACATACACAAACGCCATAGATATAGCCAACCTGCTGGCAGACAGGTTTATTGAAAACTTCACCCATCTTTCCCTCCCATCAGTAAATCAGGACATCCCCAGTACCTGCCTCCCCTTATCTCTAGGGAACACATCATCACTGCCCTCTCAAAGGCAAAAAATACAGCCTCCACGAGATACGATAACATCCCAGGCTGCATCATACATGAACTCAGGCTGGAATTTGCAGCACCATTAAGCATCCTATTCAACCAAAGCCTGAGTACCAGCTTTGTCACAGCCAAATGTAGGACAGCCACTGTCATCCCTTTACACAAAGGTGGAGTGTCAACTGATCCAGAAAATTATAGGCCCATCAGCCTAACTAGCCTGATCTGCAAGGCCATGGAATAGATTATCATAGATCTCATTAACAAGGACACTGGCAACCTCCAAACACTCGATCCCACACAATTTGGTTTCATCAAGGTTAGGTCATGCCTGTTAAATTTGGTCGACTTCTTTGAGACAGTCACCAAAGCCATGGACAATGGGAAGATGGTGCACACCACATACCTTGACCTGGTCAAAGCCTTCGATACTATTCCCCACTCAGGTATAATAGAGAAACTCTCTCAACTAGGCATTAATCTGTATGTTATCAGATGGGTAGCAAACTGGCTCACTGATAGAACTCCCCCTATTCAAAACAGGGAAAGCCACCTCAAGCAGTAGACCTGTAATGAGTGGTGTACTCCAGGGATCAGTCTTGGAGCCACTGTATTTTGGGATATAGTTTTCTGAGGTGCAGGCCAAAATCAGTGGGCTATGGCTGATCACATTTTTACTGATGACTGCAGGCTCAGCACTGTCATCAATTCCACTAGTGATGTGGACATCCTCCAAGAGGGTTTCACCCAAACAAATGAGTGGTTCCAGAAACAGGGCCTCAAACTAAATACCAAAAAATGCATCATCATCTCCTTTGGGGAGAGTGATGTGTTCACATATTATCATGATAATAACAAAGCCCTAAGCACGTAATCAGTCATGAGAGACTTGGACACCCAGGCTGATAGCAACCTGACTTTTGACCACCATATTGCCTCTCTTGTAGGGAAAGCTTTCTACATGGCCCACCTCATTAGGAAGGGTATCTCATCCAGGGACAAGGAGGTCATAACATCCCTGTATTCTTCCCGTATAAGACCCATTATTGAATGCAACACCCCTTCCGTCATGTACCTCACAAAGCACATGCAGCATCTGGAAAGTCCACACAGGTTTCTCACCAGGAGAATCCAGGGCCTCAAACATCTACCCTACTTAGATAAGCTAAAAGCCCTGTCCCTATACTCAGTCTCATACAGAATTTTCCGAGGTGACCTATCTCTGGCATACAAAGACCCCGTCATGATGGGACTGCTGCATATCCACAAGTCTAGCTCCACACATGTGCCCTCAGCCTGGTCTGTGACATCAATAGGGCTTGTTGGTGGGACATATTGGTGTCCCAGAAAATTTCCCTTCTGTGGAATAGACTCCCTCTCTACATCAAGCAGAGTATCTCATTATCCCTTTTAAAAGTGCAACCTGGATAACTGGATGGGAAACAGAAAATACACCCCTGGGATTCCACCCATGTCCCTGCAGGACAGGGGCATTGGGTGATGATTTGCTGGAACATGGCCTAAATTCTTGGCTAGGCTTGTAAGGACCACAGTGCCAATAGCCTAGTAACTTCCTTTGGTCCTGTGAAGCTCATAGAATTAACAACAGCAAAATAGGAGCAAAAACAGAAAATGTAATAACTGGAGAACAGAGGGTGAAGAGAGAACCTCAAGTTTACTGAAGGGTCGAAAGGAAAGGATTGCCTGGGGTATGTGACAGAGCTAATAGTCCAGTGGACTGGTATGGTGAAATAAGAGGTCCTTATGGACAGAGCCCACCGAATTTATGTTCCATCCCAAACACACCAAAGGCTCTCAAAAGTTATTGTGGTCAAAAGTCAGAACTATCAATTAAAAGAGTTTATTTTAAGTAAGATGTGGAAAAAAGGGAAAATCCTCTCTGGGGACAGAATAGGAGATTTGTTGATCATAACTTTTTGTTGGGAACAAGACTTAAGAGAAATTGCTTCAATCCTTACTTCAGAACTTGTCGACAATGCAGTTTATGTTTCAAGTTGATTTCACCTGCAACACTGAAAATTTACTTTCCTCAGGAGCCCAAGTCAGTCATTATCCCAGATGTGATACCTGAGGAAATGGACAAATATAAACCATTTCTTGAGCTGAACAATGTACCAGGAACCATGAGGAATCAGGATCTCCAACCGCTGGGGAGAAGTAAGGCACAACAGGAAAAATGGGCCTAAAACCATTAACAGTTTTCTGGAGGAGACTGGAACAAAGTCAGAAAGAGGCTAAAACACATCAAAAGAGTCAGAGACATCTGCCGGACCATGAATGAGGAAAACCCACTTGATGAAGAATTAGAAGTAGTAGGGGATGCATGGCGTGCTCAGAACTGTGATCTGTAATGTAATGGCACACTTTTTAGAATAAATAAACATCTGATAACTTTAAGGAGTCACCCTGCAGGATACATTTTTGTATAAGACATTTGAAGCATGTTTTATGGATGAGCAGCATTATATGTGGAGAGGAAAGTTGACTCAGCAGTTTGGAAATGAAGATTGTCCTGTGCTCTTATGGCAACAAAAAGATAAGGGTTGGTCATGTGGTCACCAAAGATGATCCTGGTCTTCATTAAATAAAATAGTTCACAACGTGATTTACTTTTCTAACCATGCTATGCTGTTGTGTTCAAACCTGATGTTGAGAAAGAGCAATGAACTAAGGGTGATTTGGGGAGTTGGGGAGGAGAGTAGATTGGGAACTAAAAGCTAAAACGGGAAACCAATAGCAATGATATATTATAAGGCTAGCTACATATAGGAAGAGAAGCTAACACATGAGAACAAAGGAACATGATGCATTGCACTCAGGAGTTGTAGTCCCACACAAAACGGTAGTATGGGGAAATGAAATGTGTATG
Organism: Protopterus annectens; assembly: GCF_019279795.1. Lineage (NCBI taxonomy): Eukaryota > Metazoa > Chordata > Ceratodontiformes > Protopteridae > Protopterus > Protopterus annectens. The sequence goes on along the minus strand of NC_056726.1, from coordinate 199,169,053 downwards.
GGGCAGTATCAGTGGAGGTATTCTTAAGCAGACAAGGAGAAATCAAGACTAGTCAGATACAAACAGGGCAAACAGGGGTAGCTGTCACTTAAATACACAGCAAAGCAGGGAGAGAAAGCAGAAGATCACCACCAGAAAAGAGGAACACAGCATTACCAGCAAGAAATCTTGGGAAAATTATAAGATACCCAGGTATATACTTAAGCTGACATTTTTAAGTGGTAATTAAGATGATACATGCCAAATGAGTGGCATTGTAAAAAGTAATGTGTTAAACTGCAAAAAGGGAAATAGAAAAAGTAGGGGGAGACTAGTAAAAATATTAGCAAGGCCTAGTGAGACAAAGCACTGGGAGGTCCTAACGGAAGTGATAATGAAGGAGGGAAAGAAATATATACCAAGGGATTCTAACATAACTACTAATTTTATCTTGGTTAATGTATGCTAACGTATCCTGTCCCCCTAGGAGTGTGACAATAAGTGCTAAAGAAGGGGATGGGAGAAGGCAAGAAAGGAATGGTAATGGAGAAACAAGGACATAAGGTAGGGGTTAAAGAGCCAAGACAAAACTGCTGAGGAGGAATAACAGACAGGTATAAGCATTGCATAGATGCTATCACTAGAAATACAAGTGTATGGGGAGATTGGGTATATTTTCTATATAGGTTTTATATGTTTTATAGTTCTCTGTTTAGATGGTTTTCTTATATCTTATTTGTTGCTGCTGTCATAAAGGAAAAAATGGATTCAATATATTTAATGAATAGAGTTAGACGGGCAAAAGAGATTTGCTCGAGGATCAAGTCTGGACGTATAATGTACAGTAAAGAAACTGGAAGAAGAGATTTAGTGGAATTTAGATACTAAAGGTATTAGCCTTGTATATAAATGGGTTGGTTGAGGATGGTAAGTGAAATAGAGCCCTTAAAAGTGAAGAAACATATTTAGGTGAACAGGAGAGTGCAAACCTGACTTTAAAAATACATTTACAAGCTTATTATGCAGGGACAATAGAGGGCAGAAAGAGAGGGGTAATCACCCTAATAAAATGGGAAGCCTTCCTGAAAACTGATGATAATCTTAGCAACAAAATAAATAAATTTGTCCAGTTTACAGGGAATTGGGGAAATAGACAAACGACAATAGAAAATGTATATATCCCTCCAAAACCATCTAAAATGGAATGAAAGAGATATTTACTAAGATAATTAGCTTTCATTGAGGCATTTTGCTTATGGGGTGATTGGAATGCAGTAACAAGTATTTATGATGTCAGTGGAAGGCCACAAGCACAAATAATCACCCCAGAAAGCAAATTCATGCAGCAATTATGCAAAGTTTATGGACTAATAGACATAGGAAGCAAGGAGCAAGTCAGACATTATTTGTACTACTTGAAAAGTCATGGACTTTGGTCCAGATTAGGTAGAATGCATATCTCAAATGAGCACGAATATGCAGTCTGGTGTTCATATGTGCATCCATAATTGATTTCAGATCATGCTCCACTGCAGCGTGCCTTGTCAAAACCAAGAGTAACCATATTACCCCGGCATTGAACATTGAGCATTATATGGTGGTTGTATGGACAGAAGAGGCAAAGGCCTGTTGAGAACATCCCTGCAATAATTATAAGGAGAAAAAGATAGAAGAGTGAGAAGATGGGAAGAATTAAAAGAAGGGATGAGGACATCTATGATAGCACAGGAAAAGGAAGAACGGACAGTGAAATGACAAAACACAGTATGAGAAGAATAATTGAGTTGCAATCACAAAAGCATAGTGTATTGGAAGAGGACAGGAGAGAACTATTAGAATTAAAGAGGAAGTGGAAAGAGAATTTTGATGAAGAGATCTTGAGAAAACAGACAACACTTAGGCAGAAAGCTGCAAAAAGTATTAGTAAACAGATTAAGGAGGCAAAAAAGCAAAGAAGCATATAAAAAATACATGATTTGCACACCCAGTAGTTGCTAAGAGACCCAGAATAAATAGGTAACTATTTTATGATATTTTACAAGAATTGCATAAGGAACAGAATTGAGATTATCACAAGGACCAAGAAGTGAGAAATATCTTAAACAACTTCATGTAAAATGCCTTATGGAATGGAGAGGGGCCGGCTGTTCCACTGAATCACTAGACAAGAGATTCAAGATCATCTCTAAATGTACTCCAAAAGGAAATCTCCAGGCTGGGATGGGTAACCAGTAGAGTTCTGACACTTGAGAGGGCAGGATCTTATAGAAAAGCGGTATATATTGCGCAATAACATTTTTTGAATGGAAATATATCCCAGAGGCTTGGAAAATGGCTATTATCTCAATTATACCTAAAAAAAGGAAGGTATTTTTCAAACCCAGGAAACTACCCCCATAATACTATTTAATCATGATTATAATATATTTTCAACAATTGTAGCAAGTGGCATGGCAATGATACTTCCAAGGATAATTAATCAGGATCAATGTAGCTTCATCAGAAGCAGGCAAATATTTTATTAATAAATATTATACACCAAGAAGCAAAACTATCAAAAAGACCCCCCCTTAATGGTAGGGTTGGTGCAGAGAAAGCCTTTGATAGAGTGTGATAGCATTATTTGTGAGAAGTGTTACAAGCATATGTTTTTCCAAAGGACTTGAAAACACTTTTCAAACTGATGTATACAGGAACCACACAGAATGGACAAAAGACGTTCTTTAATAAAACAAAAATAAATATAAACAATTCCAACAAGCGCCTTTGTCTCTGACAATTCAGAGACTTTATCAAGATAAAAAAGCAGCCAGGGAGTATACACTTAAATAGCACCGTACAACAGCACACAACCAATCATAATCACACAATCCACACATAAATTAATTATTAATTAAAAACACCTTCACAAATATAAACACTAACACAATAGTTATGAAATAATATAAAACAATTTTTTTTTAAATTGCTTTTACTTTCAACAATATATATCTATCTTTCTATTGCCTTTAATTTTAAAAAGCATGCAAGGGACAAGTGGTCATTAATGCCAGGCCACTGCATTAATTCTTTTATCTTGATAAAGTCTCTGAATTGTCAGAGATGAAAGCGCTTGTTGGAATTGTTTATTATTTTTGTTTTATTAAAGAATGTCTTTTGTCCATTCTATATGGTTCCTGCTTCCAGAGGCTTGTTTATGGTTATTGGTGTCCTTGCTGCAGTTTGATGTATACAGGAGCTAATGTCAGATTGAAAATTAATGGAAAACATTCCACAAGGATAGTGGCAGAGTGGAGAACTATTGATTGCATTGTAATTAGAGCCATTAGCTCAGAAGATAAGATATAAATGGGTGGCCTGTGAGCAATCAAGAGTATAAATTAGCAATGTTCACAGATGATGTCATACTTTTCTTAACAAACCCTGATATGGATTTAGAATTATTATTCCTATGCCGCGGTGGTACGACGGTAGCATTGTTACCTCACAGCAAGAGGTTCTCCCGTTCGATTCTCGGCGTGGCTTGGGAGTACCTTCTGTGTGGAGTCTGCATGTCCTCCCCATGGTTGGGTAGCATTCAAAAGACATGCACGTGTAAATGGGCATGTCTACATTGAAGGTTGGGCGTCGAGCTGGCACCTCGGCGTTTCATAAATATCTACGGGAAATCATTAGCAGACTGGAGTTCCGCTGTGGTGACCCCTTACCGGGAAAAAGCCGAAAAGACAAACAACATTCCAAATACTAAACAATTCAATATCATTGCTAGCCATAAAGTGAATAAACAAAATCAAATGCTATATGTGTTAACTATGCCCATCATATGAGAGTATTCAGAAGTTTTCAAGTTTGTGGGGTCATAATGAAATGAAGTGTCTAAGTGTCTGGATAGTCACAAGGGCAAAAGAGTTGCTGGAGCACACATAAGAGGAAATGATGATTAAAATTCAAAAAATTATAATGAAATGGGACCTGGTGAAATTTGACTTAGACCAGAAAGTCCAATCCATTAAAATGTCCATAGTTCCTCTCATACTGTATATTGGGCAAGCTTTTGTATACTGTCCAGAAGACAGTAAATTAAATTACCTGATGAATTTAGTTTCCAGATATTTTTGTGACAATCAGAATCCTAGAATAAGATGGGAAATCTTAACTAGACCAAAAGGGGAAGGTGGGACATCAATGCCTGATCTACAATGATACTTTGAAGTGGCTCAACTCAGACTATGTTATTGCTTACAAGACCAAATGTATGTCTCCAACTGGTAAGATCTACTTTTGCAGGAAGGGGTACATAATCCACAAGCTAGTATAGATTTGGGCATTAGCGAGAGATGATGAGAAAAAAAATCATATATAGATCTCAGATAAGTGGTTGCTAGTGGAGGGATTAAACAAAAGATTAGGAAAATGATGGAGATTTGAGTTACAGCCAATTGGCTATGAAAATCCAGATTTTAAAACAGATACTTTGGTGGTGAGAAAAATATTTTTCTTGGAACAACTGAGGAAGGGAAATAAATGAATGATATGGTGAACACTGTATGACATCTAAGAGATACAGAGAATTGCATGGTTACAATATGCTGATTTATTACAGATATTAGATGGACATGATAAAAGAACTCAAAAAAGGAGAAGGAGTAGGCAGCAACTGATCCAACTTCTTTAGGAGGTGATTTCAGATGCAAGTTCAAACATAAAAATAGTTAGCAGGATGTACAAGGCTATACTGGAAGTGAGAAAAGAACGGGTTAACTCACATTTGATAACAAGATGGCAAAACACATTAAACAGAACCAGTCTGGTAGAAATTTGGCAAGAGATTTGTGAGATATTATTAAAGGTCACTAAAGGTGGGATATTCCAGATATTTGGTCGGGCATGTCTACACAAATATTTCTACACTTTGAGTAGATTAAGCAAAATAGTTCATGACATAAACCTGCACTATTGGAGATGTAACCTGAACATATTAGGTGACTAGAGACACATTTTTTTGGGATACTATGACAATTTCAGTATGACTTTAAAAAAATGACAAAGGATTTTTGGATTTAGCTGGGAAGAAATTAAGGGGTTGTTTGTTAATTTGCATAGGAAGACAAGGATTAAATTAAATCAATAGAATGCTTGTGCTACTGATGTGGTTGGAATCTAAAAAGATGCTAACCACAAAATAGATAGTGAACAAATCACGGATATTAAATGAAGTTATCAAGCTAATGAAAAAACTTAGAAAACAGGAGGAACCATCACTTAGGGGAATGATTAGTAAATACCATTAAAAAAAAAAACAAATGGAAGAGATAGAAAGAAATATGAGGAAAACTTATTAGAGAATAAGACATTGGATCACAGGACAAAAAGAATGGATAGAAAAGGAAAAGGAATTTAATCAATATGAGGAAAACTTTGGGGGGTTGGATTAGAATATGGACAATTTACAACTACAGGGAAACCTGTAAAACAAAAAAAGGCTCAAACGGTAAACAATCAGCATCAACTCTCAATGCACTGTAGAGTGTTTGTCAGTATAGTAAATAAAAATGCAGACTCCATGTGTTACATAAAAATGGAGACTTTATAAATTCCAAACATAAAAGGATGCCAGTTGCATAGAAATGGTCAAGTATTTTCATCCATTTAACTTTGAACTTCTTAAGAACTGTTTAACTTGCATATAAAACCTTTTTATTTAAAAAAACCATGCAGTCATGTGATGGTTCAATTAGTACAACATTTAACATTTTTAAGCGACAGTGTTACATTTAAGCATGTAAAATGTGGTTTACTACAAAAAACAATACAAAAAACATCGACCAACCTGAAAATACTGTAAAACAATGGTGATAAAATAAATTAATAAAAACAATAATGAAGTGAATTAGGCCTTGTTTACCAACCCTTATATATTGTTGAATTACTCAAATTTATAAACAAATAGCAACAATTCATACTAGTGTGTATAATGCAATTTTAAATGGCCATACCTCAATGGCACCAATACTTAAATTATTATCAAACTAACTATAAATAAAGAGAAACAATCAAGAAACACATATTAAGGTTTATTTTGACCCCTACTTTTAAAATAGAGGCTGAGAAGGGATCTAATAGAATGATTGAAATAGCAGTCTACAGTCCATTGAGGGTTGTTGGTGTCTGTTCATTATGTGAGAATTTTTAATTTTGCAAGTTTTCTTTTTGTGTGCACTTTACCTGATGGTTATCATTTTCCTAGCACAACTGTAAGGAAATAAGATCACAATTTGCAGATGTGATAAAAAAAAAGATTCTATGGAAAATGAAAAACGACAAAGAAGATAGAAGTAGTAGATGCATTAATATTGTTGAAAGGGACTATCACCAGCCTATAATATATAATAGATGTATTAACTTATTTACTGATATTTGATATGTACACCATGCATGTGGACTGTTCAATAAATGGCAGTAGCCAAACAGAAAAAAAAGTAATTCACTGAGGATATCTCCCACTAGCCAGCAGTAACCTGACTACTTATATTTTTTAACTACCTTTATTAAATTCTGACAATGTAGACAGTGAAATAAGTGCACATACAACAACTGAAGAAAACATAAACTTTTGTCATTCTCATGCATTGCACATGCGTGTTTTTTTAACAATTATCATTCACTTCAACAGGACAGAAATTTCTCAATTCCTGCCTTTATTTATACCTTACTCTTCCTCCAGAACAATATTTTACATGTGTTGTTATACTAAATTCTACAAAAAAAAAATCCAAAGTTTTCTAAAGATTGCATCTCCATTTCCTTTATCTCCTTTACAATATTCACTACTTCAGTTGCAATAGGTTTAGATTTTAATTTCCATTTCTACAAATCACTTTTTTGTGCATTAAATTTTGTAAGGCCTTGCCATGTTTGGGCAATTCAGATCCTATACCTTAGCTAAAAGGAATCATTTCCTTAGTTATGCCATTTGCTCCCCAACATTTCTGGCAAAGTACACTTTTTTTAAATTTGCTAACTTGCTATATTTCCAATTACCTCTGTCTGTCCCATTATACTTCCAGCATTTGCTATCTACCTGAGGAAAAACTGTTGGAAGTCTCTCTGGGGTACAACATACCTGTGCAAACACTTCCAAAAATGATAATTCTCCTGGATTTTGTTTCACACTTGAGGGCCATACAGGTGTCTCTCATTATTCGTCCATATATTGTCTTCCCATTCTCTCTTCCCAATCTTTTCTAACCTCTTCTGACTGATTCTTATAGTGATCTTGCAATTTTATCTGCTGTACTAATTATCCCTTTTTAAACAGCAACTTCTGTTCCAAACTCAACTGAAGAATCTACTAAAGCTGATATTTCAATTAGCACCCCCCTAATTCTTTCTCTTTGCCTATACTCTTTTACTAATCCCTGATAGTGAAGGCAGTGTCTAACCTACAGCCCAGACTTCTGCTTAGCCTCATCCCACTTTGTTTCCTTTCCTTCTCTAGTTATGTGCACCCATTACCTCGGTTCCTTTGTTAATTTTCTCCAGTAAGTTCCAGCCTCCACTTGTCTATTTTTTATATCCCTACCTGTAGTCATTCCTATTTGTAAATATCCTGTGTAACATTAGTTCTTAGAATATAATATTCTGTTTTGTTGTTGTTACTCTGTTTAAGGAATTACATCCAAAATCCTACTCTCTTTCCTAATTTCAAGACTCTCCCATCCTGATTTCATCATCTTTCTTTACTTTGATTAATACCCTTCTACTTGTATTGTTTATAAGTCTTAACAGCATACCTGTAAAGTACCCCTTGTAATCAGGTAACCATAAATAACTGTGTTCTATGGGAAGAATTAACTTATCGCACTTAACTCTTATTATCTTCCCCTTCCAAATAAATTCCTGCAACTGTTTGTTAATTATGGTTCGTAACTTCTCCTCTACTTTATAAAAGAATGTCTGAGCCATAAACAAACAAAAAGGACTAAAAAAATGTTACTGCCTTGCATCTTATTATTCATATCCATAATCAAAAGCTTTTGGCTTGTAAGTCTTTTTTTATTTATTATCTTTTGTTTAGTGTCTTCCCACATATCCTTAGCTGCCACAATAGAATATAGCAATAGAATATAGCAATAACCTAATGCTGGATTTACCCACAGTTGGCGTGGTTTGGTCCCGAGGGACCAAACAAAGCCAACCGTGGGTAAATCCAGCATTACCCACACCCAGAAGTGGGTTATTGCTATTATACAATGACATTATTTAAGAAAAATAATAATTACTTTTCTTAAATAATGGTATTGTATAATGCCTCCTTGCTGCCCTTCCACCTCTGTCTGTTATCCGCGGCAGTTCTGATGTACTGCACATGCGTAAGCCTACGCAGTACATCAGAGCTGTGGGCAAAAGCAACGGAGATCTTCTCCGTTGCTTTTTACTGTTTCGCTATGTTAAACCCATTTAACATAGCGAGACAGCTTTAAAAAAAGCAACGGAGAATCTCTGTTGCTTATTTTAAAGCTGTCTTGCTATGTTAAACCCATTTAACATAGCGAGACAGTTTTGAAAAAAGCAACGGAGAAAGCAAGATCTCCGTTGCTTTTTACAAACTGTTTCCCTATGTTAAATGGGTTTAATATAGCGAGACAGCTTTAAAATAAGCAACGGAGATCTCCGTTCCTTATTTTAAAGCTGTCTCGCTATGTCAAACCCATTTAACATAGCGAGACAGCTTTAAAAAAAAAAGCAATGGAAAAAGCAAGATCTCCGTTGCTTTTTACACACTGTGTTGCTATGTTAAAGGAGTTTAACATAGCAAGACAGCTATAAAAAAAGCAAGGGACATCTCCGTTGCTTTTTTTAAACCTGTGTCGCTATGTTAAACTCCTTTAACATAGCGAGACAGTGTTTTAAAAAAGACTTATACTAATGGAAAAAGTCCGGGTGACCGGACCTTTTTCCATTAGTATAAGTCGATTTACAACATGCATGCTGGCCAATTAGCGTGCACGTTTTAGAATATTAATGGGGGATCATGGTATAATACTCTTTAATCCGCACTCATACATACTACATATTTTCATGTCTCCATAAATCTGAATATTACTGAACCTGTTCATATGTAGATACAGTGTTTTATTTTCATTTATGCTATATCCTGTCTCTACTGCTTACATAAAGTCCCTTCAATTAAAACTCAGACCATGCTATCCCTCCACTGACAACCTTCCTCCCCTCTTCCTCAAACTGGCAGCACACTCAATAGTGTACCCTGTCTCAATCCTCATAAACAGATCCATCCAAGAAGCCTCTGTCCCGGACATCTGGAAATCCTTCTACACCATATCACTTCACAAAGGAGGTAATGCCATGGATCCATCTAACTACATGTCCATTGCCATTCTCTGTCCACTGTCCAAAATCCTTGAAAAATGTATTCACAAGCAGCTTCTGAAATATCTAATCAATGAATCCCTTCTCACCCTTACCCAACAAGGCTTCAGAACTAATCATAGCACTGCTACTGCCCCGCTGTCTTTCACCCACACTGTTGGTGGAACCAAGAACAAAATTTTCTCTTATCTTCCCCCTTTCTCAACCTCTCTAAGGCTTTTGATACTCTCATTCCAAGCTAATTGCTAAACTAACTGATCTTAACCTGTCCCCTTCCTCAATCCAGTGGTTCACAATCTATTTCTCAAACAGGCTCCAGTCTGTGCGATGGCAATCTGCCTATTCCTGTTTCCTACCTATCCAGACTTGTGTCCCTCAAGGAGAAAGACAAAAACACAGGTACCAGATGAACAGCTTGGTCTTCACCTCAGAGCCAATAGTATGTATAATAAGTCAAACTGCCACAGTAGAAGGAAAATTCTTTACTACAAGGGCAAAGTGAGCACTTTCATGACCTTACAGGTCACTTCATCAGACTAAATAAAACATCCCATGCCTTCCTTGATGTATATACTTTCAAAGTAACCAATCAGTTAAGACAAACAATTGAATATTTATATCAGACTCAATTAATTTAAAAATAGTAGAAAAAAACATAAATAGATATAAAACTATTAAAAACAGTATACAAGTTCAAATCTGAATGCCTATAGAACCATGTAGAAAGGAATTAGTGCTTTAAGGCTCTTACCTTTAAAATGGTTTCAAAGAAACAGTTTCATTAATGCCTGGGAGTTTGCCTGCATTTAGTTGCAGAATTCATTGTTGCTCAGCCTCTTATGTTCTGTATCTAATGTCACCCCCTCTAATATTTTCTTTCAAAATGTCTAAAAATAAAAATTTTAAAAACACGGTGCATACCTTCAGCTTCTACATGTTTGCTAGGGCACTACTCTCCTTTTTCTTTACTATGTCCCTCATATGTTCCAAAATGCATTCTTTGAGCATTCTATTCGTCTTGCCCTCATAAAAAAACTTTACAATATTGGCAAAAACTAAGCTAGACTATATTTCTAGTCCTGCAGTCTGAATAGAAATTAAATTCTAAACTTTTGCTGTTGATATACAAAAGTGTTACATGAGAAAGTGTACTTACAAGCTCTGAAGGGGTTGGGAGGGTAGCTTAATGGCTAAGGTGTTTGCCTTACAAACACAAGGTGCAGGGTTTGAATCTCACAAGGGATAATTGGCTAGGCTTAAAATGGCTCGCAAGGGCAGTTAGCTTAGTACTAACCTATGAACCTATGCAGTTCCTGCCCATATATGTCCCTATCTTATCTGATGCGTTCAGGGGTTTTATGACATAGCTGCCTTTTAAGTGATTTTTTTGTTTGTAAATGAGAATGAGGTCTAGAGTCTGATGCCTTCAAGTTCTTTAGTGGCTAACAATATGTTCCAGTTCTTCCTACATATATCACAAAATTGACTAAACATGTAATTCCCTTCTACATGGTTTTATTGACTAACACATTTGAACTTGTATACTGTTTTTAACAGTTTTATGTCTATTTATGTTTTTTCTATTTTTAAATTAATTGAGTCTGATATAAATATTTAATTGTTTGTCTTAACTGATTGGTTACTTTGAAAATATATATATCAAGGAAGGCATGGGATGCTTTATTTAGTCTGATGAAGCGATCTGGAAGGTCGTGAAAGTGCTTACTTTGTCCTTGCAATAAAGAATTTTCCTTCTACTATGGCAGTTCGACTTTTTATACATACTATTGTGTCCCTCAAGGCTCTATCCTTGATCGTCTCATCTTCAATATCTTTACTAATCAACTTTACCCCTCCTGTAACACCTCCTCCCTCATACAATATGCCAACAACTCAACTCTCATCTCTTTCTCCGATATCATCTCCAACCTGCTTTTCATCACCAAAAAACACTTTCACATCAGTGGAAAATGGCTAACTGACCACCAACTCATGCTTAACCCCAAAAAGACGAAACTCCTATTATTCCTTCCCAAATCTCTCTCCCACCACAAATCCACCTTTACCATTTCATCCACTGATAACACCCTTATCAAAGCAGAACCACACACTAACCTATTGGGTACTATAGTCAAAGACCAGCTAAAGTTTGACATCCACATACAACACTGTATTAAAAAATAACCAGAAATTGTGTATTTTTATAGCAATAAAAATTACTAGCTCCCAACTCCAAACCCACTCTAGTTCCAGCCTTTCTCCTTCCATGCCTTCTCTATGCCTTCCCGATCCTGACCTATGCCTTCCCGATCCTGACCTATGCCTTCCCAATCCTGACCTATGCCTTCCCAATCCTGACCTATGCCTTCCCGATCCTGACACATCTCCAGTTATCTCTACTAACCAAATTCAAACATACCTATAACAATATAGCCAGGTTTGCCTGTGACCAGTCTTATAAAACACATCATTGCCTTGCCCTGAAAAAACTTCAATGGCTTAAATTTGACAACTCCTGCTTCTTTCCCAGCTGCAGCTCACACACTCCTTACTTAACAAACCCTTAGCCTGTCCCTCTCTTTCTTTCATCATATCCCCTTACATCCCAGCTCGTTCACTCCGTAGCTCTGACCAGAATGTGCTTGCCATATATAAACGAAACAAAAAATATTGGCAAACTCCTCTACAAAAACTTAGTGTCCCAAACTTTGAATAGGCTTCCTGCAGACATCCGTAGCATAACTCTACCAGCTTCTTCAAGGCTGAAGTTAAAAACTACTTCCTGATCTCAAGATCCTGCCCTTGTCATTATCCTACTTAATTTTTAATCTCACTCCCTCTCTTTCCTGCCTCTCTTCTGTTCTACTTGCTCAAAATATTTATGCACTTTCTCACCTTTCTTGCATGCACAAAATGTACTATTTCATTCCTGAACTTTATCTCAATATGTAGATAATTATATACTGTTATTATTCTACAATGCTTAAAAATAATAATAAAAAATGCTTTTACTGATTCTTCTTACTCACATATGCATTGCCATGTAAAGGATAAGCTTACAGTGTCTCTTCCTTCTCCCATTGTGCAATTTAATATTTAAAAAGTTGTAACCATCAGTTCTTGTTGTTCTGCATGGGATGTATTGTCTATATAATATGTGTTTCAACACTGTATGCCAACATTTGTATTTCTCTATTTATATTACTTTCTTGCAATCCATTTCATTATTCTGTATACTGGAGCTTTACTCTTTGGGTCTCCACTGAAAATGGGTCTTATGTCTCAACTGGACATAACCAGTTAACAGATGTAAAATAGATACATAAATTAAATAAATAAATAAATAAATAAATATCCTGACAAAAATTGAAACAGTCTCAGAATGTTGCACAAAACCAAAATGTTAATTTTCTTGATGTATCAAGTACAAAATATCATCTATGACTAAAGCTAACCTTCTGATTACCATATCAGTTGTATCCTTGAATTTGTGATTCCCTTGTTTTCTCTGTCAGTAGCTCTAAATATAAAGCAGATAAAGGGGACTTGCCAGCTCATCTTAATCTTTTACCACAGGATTCTGTGCTAAAAGAGATACCAAACATGCTATCTGGATCCATGGAGTAAGTGTTTTTGGTTTTGCACTGGACAGTCATGATTTCTGAGGCAATTAGAGATGGTCATAAGAACTGAATGGAGTGGGTGGGGAACAGGAAGGTGACAGGTGAGCAAGTCTGCTATGTTGATAATATCTTGTGGGTCAGAGTGGGTGGAACCACTGCAGATCAGCTCATTGTAGTGTTGAGTATTGTACCTAAGATTCATGATCTAGTCTTAATGGTCTTTCAGTTATCTTTAGATATGATGAATAAAACAGAAGTGCAAACATGAAGGACTTCCTCCATAGCTGGAACCATAAAACACCAAAGATATCCTTTTAAAAATGAATATGAAGACCACAGTTGCAGTAAAACACACACCTGGATTATGCATTTTCATTGGTTTAAAAGTTTTTAAAAAGGATGTTTGGTAAGAAATTGTTTTATCTGATGAAGTTCTGTTATTTGCAGGACAAAATCCTTTGTGAGCGAATAAAGGGATATTTTTACTGCAACTGTGGTCTACATATTTGTTTTTAAAAGGATATCTTTGGTGTTTTATGGTTCCAGCTGTGGAGGAAGTCCTTCATGTTTGCACTTCTATTTTATTTGTGGTTTATAGACTTTTTTCGGGATTTTGATCTTTAGATATGATGCCAGTATTAAATTTATTTGTCTTTACAGGTGCTGACCTTATACCTGTATTCTTTGCTTACCTTTTTGAAACTACCTATATCTGGGAATGACTGAATTTATTTCTTAAGACTAGCTTTTTTTATTGTAAAATTCAAATGTATGGGGGGGGGGGTTCCACTACTGGGTCATGTTTCTGAATTTGGAATTGAATCTGTGGCAGATGATGACAGATACCTTACTGGAGGAATTTGTGTTACAGGAGAAATCAGTGATTATCACATTTGCTATATAGTCTCCATTAGGTGGAGAGCTTTTGTATCTCCTTAGGTCATCAGAAAGTGCTAGAAGATTGGTTCAGCAAAAGTCTTTGGACATCGTAGGATTGGAAGTTGTCCTCGGCTGGGTTCTTATGGAGAAAAAGACAGCAGCATGGCCAGATTTGGTGAGTGATGGAGCACCTATAGGTGTGGAGAATATTGGTACTATATTTGAAAGAAAATGGTCAAGTAGATTTGAGCCCCAAGTACAGAAAACATTATCTTATCTTATGACTTAGCACTGATGATGTCCAGGAACCCATGTGCATATATGTTGTTTGTTGTACATGTTTTATTTTCAGTTTAGGTGATGAATAAATAAATGTGAAAGGTTCAATACATTTGGAATCTAACTTCCTTAGGAGGTGTCCTGCTCTGTAGGAGATTTGGAAGGGGTTCTGTAGTTAGCAATGACAGTATAGGTGGACTAGTGTATAAACAACAGAATAGGCAAAATGTCTATGTCATTATCTTGCTAGAATAACTGCAAGATAATAAAAATGAAATGAATACGTACCCACCCTGAAAATATGGCCAATCCCACTAGCTGGTCTGAAAGAGTGATACGCATTAAACCCCATAAAAGGAGTGCATAGTAACTGCAATAGAAACATGATTCTGTAATTTTACAAACATGCATATTTTCAGGGGTGAGGAAAGCCACAAAGAATACTATTACTTAAACTTCTAACATTGAGTTGTGCTAGACTGAAATGGGCCAGATTAGGATTTTGCTAGGTTTGTAGGTGCAGAAAACTCTACCTTAAAATGTACTATGGGAATAAAGAATATATTATCCAGTATACAAAAGCCCTAAGGGGAACGATGAAAACCACCCCTTATAAATCAGGCAGGACTGTTCACATCTCTTTCTAATCTGACAACACACCATCGATCCAATTGTTGAAATCAATTATTTGTTGTTTGTGTTTTAACATCATTCACAGTTATGGCAAGATACTGCTCAAGATTAGTTTTTTCTTGCCTCCAAAACATACATTCATCTGAAGTTAGTTGCTCCCTTGTGAACAATGACCTATTTAGGTCTGTACTTGTGGTGAATGGATTTGAGTACCCTGGTGACATCATGAACTCTGGCACCTGAAAGGCAACTCACCATCAATCCATTTCTGCTCAGTCTAATGAGACATGCTTCACTATGTCCTGCTATCGACTCACCTATGGCTAGGGCATTATGGGTATGGTAGCATGTATTGGCAGCCTTAAGTGCTTAGGAATACAGTTTAGTTGATTCCTGCTTACTGTGATATTTGGAGGTGTTGATTTGAGTGCCCTATCAGCAGGAAGTGTTCACATGAGCAAAGCAGGCAAGGTGTGAGGGTGTTGCTGAGTTTTAACTGTCTTGGAGCATTATATAGGTGCCTTACATAGGGAGTTTGTTAGTATCTTAGCATATGTGGGCTTAGTGCTAGTGTTTTGCTGCAATGGTGTCAGGGTTTCATGAGCTCTAACAAATGGGCCACGTGAGGAAGTTTGCTTAAATAGCTATCTATACATCTTGTGTTGACAGTTCTAAGTAGCAACAGTGTGATCTCAGTGAGCGTGAGGCATGTGTTACACTGTCCCAAAGTACTTAATACTAGTAGGTTGGCAATGGATGAATTAAGGGCAGACTCTGGTCTCAGGATATGTGAACATTTGTTGGGAAAAGTATCTCCATAAATGGGTACTATACCAAATGATGAAACTGATCTGATACAGGAGAGTTCCGTAATAACTTTTAAGTGTACGGTGCCACACGAGATACAGTGATAGTATTTTGGTTGTTATATAGACAGAAACGAGGTGAAGCTAGCACTATGGTCTGACAGTATATGCCCTGATACTGTAAATTAATATGTATGTGGATGTCATTAAAGAGGGAGAAAACTAAATACTGATGACAGAGTGATAAGGCAGAACCAAATACTATACGCAGAGTATTATACTTGCTGCAAGGTCTGACAGGATGTGTACTGGTACATCAAAAGAGTATATATAAGAGTGCTACTAATTTAATTGAAAGCCAGATACTACATGCAGTGTGACAAAGTAGAATCAGGCATTATCTACACAGTGTAATAAAATGGAACACAGGCACATGGATTCATTAATGCAGTGTACACATTACACTGAAGCCAACACAATCAGCTGCCTTTGCATGATGAGCAGCATTGCTAATCAAATGAAAAGAAAGCCAAGGCACACAACATGGTGAGCAGCCTCAGCTAAAGCACCCCCCAAAAAAGGTGGGTGGCCAATTTGAGGTAAAGAAGTTCTCCGCTTATGTGTATACATGAAGTAAACAAAAGAGTGCACACAAAAAGTAGAGATCCAGTAAAGTCCGTCACCTCACAGTGATGTCAGAATTTCTTTCTGTAGTGTAGCAGAACTATGCATAACATAGTGAGTAGCACCATATGAATGGGACTGAGGGTAAAATCTGAAAGGTTTTTTACCATAGGCAGAAAGTGGCAGTTACAGTTACGTAAGTATGGGTAGTGGTGCTGCTCGATGCACGCATCACTCAAATACAGAGTACAAAAATAGAGATTCTTGTTTATGGGCCATTTCTAACCACGTGTATTATGTTAATCTATTTTGTGACCCAATTAAATATGTGAAATGGGATTGATAGGACAGTGGTGAAAAGGGGGAGCAATCAGTGGGTAGGATACTTGGGTAATATTAAGAAATGCACAGAACGGTGGATGGAGAACACCATAGCTTTCTACTTATTCACAAGCTAACATTGTAGTTTTACAAGGAATTTGGGAAATCTGGATAGTTACATCATAAAGGATGTGTAACAACCTCTTAATAATGTTATGTGACCAACTGGACCAAAGCAAGTGTGTCAAACACACACATTTGAAGTGGAGATATATTTGTCTTTTTTTGTTTGTTTGTTTGATGAGCGCCTCTTTCCTTTTGTTTTAAGAAACAGGAATGTTGTGGGAAGATATTTTGGAATACAAGACATATGTTTGTAGATTAGGTTATGTAGCAGGCACAGACATATAGGTTATACAAGGCAGACAGACTTGATGATGGAAACAAGAGAGTGTGGATAACAGGATTGGGATTTGGTATGGGACTTTCAAGGTACATCTTCATCTAGTGTGACTACAGTAGGAATCTTGTCCTTACCCTCACAATGATAACTATTGCATCCTGACCCCACCCCCAGACACCTGGGGCAGTGCTGGATGGGACAGTGATTTGGCAATTTGCTCCAGGATCCTCTCCATCTGGCTGATACAGAGACTGAGGTCCCTATCCATAATCTCCTCCAACAAGCCTGTCATCTCTTGATGGGTGATATAATAGCCACCTAGCCTAGTGCTAATCCTGGTGAGTACCACTGCACCAGCCCCCAAGGCAGAACTACTTGATTTAGGTGGTGCAGGCAGTGCAGAGGTTATGGAGTCAATGCTGGCAGGTTGCGACTCCGAAGTGCTGGGTGTTTGTGCTGCCTTTGGTGCACCACTGAAACTATCTGTGGATGGTTGGCAGTCTGGCTCTGTGTGTTGGTAGTCACAATAGTTCAAATGTAACAATATTAGAAAAATGATAACAAGACAGACTGTGGGTGGAGAAACAAAAGAGAAAAATATCACAATGTTATGTTGTAAGCTATCCCAGGCAATACATATTCCACATACCTTTTAATAATTTTTACATGCAGATATGGCTGTGGACTCATACATTTCTGCTCAATTAATGGTTAATATAAGAAAGCTGTTTTTTAGCAGAAAAGTCATTAAATGTATATGTGAACTGAGTACATGGTTGTTGTTGTTGTTGTTGTTGTTGTGTCTTTCGGCTTTTTTCCCAGTTAGGGGTCGGCACAGTGGAACTCCGGTCCACTAATGATTGGCAGTTGATTTTTATGTGCCAAGTTGCCAGCCCTGATGCACAACCTTCAAAGAAGGTAGGCCCATTCATGCATATCTCCAAGCAGAAGACGCTCTAGCTGAGAATCAAACTGGACAGCGTCTTACTGTGAGGCAACAATGCTACCGCAGCACCTCCACCACAGATTGAACTGAGTACATGGTATTCTGACATTGATTACACATAGCAAAATTAAATTAAATCATACAGAGTAATTTCTGTTGTCTGGATTTGAACCTGCAGACATCTGTGTTTAACTTACCAATGACTACTGCAACACTGCATGAGCTAATCTTACAGATATGTACAATTTCCAAATGCAGAGCATGCATAGTCATGTAGCTCACAAATAGTTATAGACTGATGTATAGATAACTGATTTATAAAATCAGTGCTATTATGAAATGGCAATCAGCCATACTTGAACCCATACTTACCATGTACCTCTCTAAGGTGTCTCTCCTGATGTACCTCCTGGTTTCCTCCAATTACTGCAGAAGCTACACATAACAGAGAAAAAAGTAATGCACAGTTGCATTGCCAAGTTATGGTATTGTATTGCCTGATTAGAGCCAATATACATACACAGCTGAGGTGGGTTGAGGGTCTTATAATATGCCTCCCATCATCTAAGGAGGTCCTGTTGTGACTATTTTAAGTAATTATAGTGATGACATCATTGGTCATCCATGGGTGGTATGACAATTGCATGGGTGGAAGCCTTGGCTAAGCTATTCAAGCCTCTGCTTTTTATTGAGATCCTGTATAGTGAACCTGCACAAGCCTTCAGCTATAATGCTTACCAAGGAGTCTTACAAAAATCTCTGACTCCTCCTGACACCGCCATTGCTATAATTAGTGATGTGACCAATGCAGGTGACTCAGGCCACATTTTTCAGTTTAGTGGCCATGGTACAGAATTATATTGCAACATTGACATTGCAGAGTAAAAAGGCTACTGACAGAGCAACTTTAAAGATTTTCACATTGCAGTGCTGGATTTAGGGGCAGAGATGCAGGAAAATCAGTAGATTTCTTGCACTGATGTCCCGTGTATTCTAGTCAAATATATATTATGGCCACTTTTACAATGTCTGTTAAGTTTTATGCCTATAATACCTCTATCAACTAAAACTGTGTCTAGGCACATCTGGCATTGAGGTACACTGATCCCCTGCTCATGGTATGGGCATACTATTTTTGTATTAGTTATATGTCATACTCTCTGAGATTATAACAGTTGCATGTGTGGTTGAGTTCTGCTGGCTGAGGTGTTATGTTAGTTATGTTTATATTTCTTTCATTTGTTTATTTGTCTTGTATTAACAAGTGAGGCATTGCTGGCACCAGCTCTGGTATCCTCCCTCCATCTGATATTGGAGGATCATTAGCCTGTGCTCATGATGGCAGTGATGAACAGACATAATTTTGTGCTGCAGGGAGTATGTCTGACACAAGGACCATAGCTCACACATCCCTTGTTCACATTATGGACATGGTAATTATGCCCATGCATACCCTTGACATTCACCCATCTAAGAATGGACAGGTTGATGTTGATATGATTGATCAGGGTGGTGTGGTTACTCCAGTTGCAGAGATGGTAAAATCTCACACTAGCATTTGAGTGAAGCACCACACAAGGGTATCGGTAGAGGTTCTCAGAGAATGTATACTTGCTGCCCGCCCCAAGTTTTTTCTGTAGGTAACTGCCACCCAATTGATATGCAGAGCCATCATGGGGGGACAGACCCAATACCTCAGAATAGATAGTCAAACTACTGCATGTTGTGCATTCAGATGTATGAACCACATGTGTCACTCCTTGGACAGAATGAATGGTGTCCTGGAACATGCAGTGTCTATTCTGGATCATCTGCTGGAGTGGAGCAGCATCCATGAGGCCGCTCTGCCAGAACTTTGTCAGATGGCAGCTGACATGGCCATGACTATCCTAGATCCTGCTACTACATTGGTTCTATTTCCATTGCTACATTGGTGGTAGATGTTTCCTCACCCAGACAGGGTCATCCTTGTGGTCACGGTTGTTGGTGTCGTTGTGAGTGCAGCTCATCCACCAGACTTGCTCATGTTCAAGAAGCACTCTAACTTCAAGACAGGATCATGGAACTAGTAGTGCAACTCTTGGCTGGGTTAGTTCACTTGGTCTGGGGCATCCACGGTAAGCATGATCATCTACCATGCAAGGCGCACTTGTCCAGGATGAAAAGGTGTAGTGCTGGCACAATTGATTTGACTGTGTACCCTGTAAGCCCCCACACACTATACCTCATTTGACCATGGCACCTCACAAACTTGCACATTTCACAATGGACTTAATTACATCTGGAGATACTGGCCTTGAGACTGCATAATCGCCATGACATCATTTCTCACACACAGTTCCTCTGTGTTCAACCTGCCCTCCTGTGTCCCACCACACACACACACACTGTGCAAATGATGCTGAAAGTGTCCAGCCTTTTGCAAAATCTGTGATTTATGGTTGTCTATGTTTGATGCACAGAGTGGCCAGCTATTGTTTGATTAGTCAAAGGTCATGTTTTCATTTTCATACATGCCAATTTTCACTTTTAGTCTGCTTAACTTCTGTGGTTGTAATACTAGCAGTAGCAGTAGCGGTAGTAGTAGTAATAGCAATAGTAGCAGTCATATCAGTAGTATTAGTAGTACCAGTAGTAGCAGTAGTAGTAGTGGTAATAGTGGTAGCAGTAGTAGTAGTAGTGGTGGCAATAGTGGTAATAGTGGTAGCAGTAGTAGTAGCAGTCATAGCAGTAGTATTAGTAGTACCAGTAGTAGCAGTAGTAGTACTGGTAATAGTGGTAACAGTAGTAACAATAGTAGTAGCAGTAATAGCAGTAGTGGTAGCAGTAGTATCAGTAGTATCAGTAGTGGTGGCAGTAGTGGTAGTATTAGTAGCAGTAGCAGCAGTACTAACAGTATCAGTAGTAGGAGTGGTAGTAGTGATAGCAGTAGTAGCAGTAATGGTAAAAGTGGTAACATCAGTAGTGGTAGTAGTGGTAGCAGTAGTGGTAGTGGTAGAAGCAGTACTAACAGCAGCAGTAGTAGGAGTGGTAGTAGTAGTAGGAATAGTTGCAGTAGGTGTGTAAGACAGCTTGCTCACCCCCTTGTCCAGATGATGCTGAGGCTGCCATGACCTCTAGTGGACTGTCTGACTTGGACTGCTTATGTCTGATGCACATAGTAAGCAGACAATGCAAGATTTAGAAAAAATGTTTCATTGTAATCTATAACAAGTTGTCATTTGTATCTTAATTTATTTGCTCATATTCTGTACGCATAAGGTTGTATAGATATACTGATCATCCACCTGTGTGGATGATGCTGATATTGCCCTACCACCTGTAGGGTTGTCTGACATGGGTTGATTATGCCTGACATACAAGGTGACAACAAAATGTATAGGAAAGTAAAAAAAAATGTTGATTTTGAATGCATAATCATTGGTGTCTCAATTTGATGGATTTATCAGTCATTGTTATGATATTCTGGTATAGATATCAATGATTTTTACTTACTGCTTACTTCTGTTTATGTACTGCAGTATTACTTCGTTACAGGTTCATTACTCATCTTTGCAACTGCTCCTGAGAATGTCCTAGCCTGATGCTGACTATGTCTGATGCTCACAGTAGTCAGCCATTGCATGGGTAGGCAAAGTTGGGATTGGTTCTATACATTAGTGTTACTGTTTGTATCTTCTTAGCTCTTAATTTAATGAAGTGGTGAATGTGTGTGCAATGTGTGGCCTCTTAGACAGTGCCATGGCATGCTGAGCATGCCCCATCTCCTGTGATTGTCCCCAGCTGTTGGTTTTTCACCTGACCTCTCATCTGTCTCATCTGCCACTGTCTGTGTTGAACTGCAATGTCTGTCCTGGGGCACCCTCCTGCAACTGTTTTCTAAGTATAATATTATGTAAGGCAACACAAAGAAGCAGTATGTTGGCTGAGGTGGTGGGGTCATACTGTATCGAGACAGTGGAACTATGATTTGAGCAGCCCAACTGCACACTCTATATTTCTAATCTATGCAGTGTTGTAACCTTGCTCATTGGAGTTCAGTGCCAAGGTCCATGTGTATATCCAGGTCTATATTATAACATTGAAATCTTACAACTTTGAATGTTATATCAAACCCAGCAGAGTGAAACACCAGAAAACCGAACAGTCAGAATAGCAATTTTTTTCCCAGGGAAAAAATTTGCTGTTCCGACAAACATACACACAACGCAAGTACACCAAAATAAATAATCCACACACACACTTCACAAAACCCTACACTAAACCATACATACTCCACTAGCTATCCATTTACCTTAACCCAACCCTAACCCAAAGATCCATCACTATCGCACACTCACCTTACCCACTCCCTAACCCTAACTCACCTACCCCACCCTAAACCTCACGTCCACACAATCGCACACTTACCTGACCCGCGCCCTAATCCTAACTCACCTAACCCACACCCAATTGCACACTCACTTTTGTTCGCACACTTACTTTAAACTGGTCAGTAACCTTCGCTCCACAGTCAAGGAAATAGCGAAGCTGCAGAAATGGCCCACCGAATACTTTCCCTAGGAAAGTATTCAGTGTTCTGCAGCTTCACTATTTCCAGCGTTCGCTCTACTGGGTTCGATATTATAACATTCGAAGTTGTAAGACTTTGATGTTATAATATAGACCCGTATATCCTGCATCATCTGCTAGATGTCCTTGTGAGATATCAGTGCTTCTGTACAGGTAACAGGTGTGCCATACGCAGGAGTCATGGAAAATTCTTAGATGGCGTGTACATATACTATATATGATACCTTGTGCATTACTGACCAACTAACAGTTGATGGAATGATACCCTTTTCTGTATACATACTTCCTTCCCAGTTCATCATATAGTGTATTTCTTTCACTGTGGATGTGGTCTATGGCCCCAGTACCTCAAGGAAATGAGCTATGTCATAAACGTTTTGCATGATGGTAACTCTCTCATCAAGATAAGAGAACTAGAATCAGACTGTTCCATGTCAGGACTAGCCACTTGAAGGTGTAAAAAATGTCTCTAGGTGATTTGGTTGTGTTGACTAATGTCACCAAATTGGTATGGGTATATGCTCTCTCCAGTCTATGCCAGGAACCCATACTAACAGTGGGAGGAGTGTGTGTACTCGTATTGGCCAGTGTGTGGCCACGATAAAGCCCAGCAACCCTAGGTAATTATGGTAGTGGCCAGCTGATGTCCAGTTGTCTAGCTTGGGTTACCCAGGATAGCTCTGATGAGTGAAAGCTGAATATAAAAACAATCAACCTGCCAAACACGAACTAAGAATTGCTGCACTCAATGTAGGTTCACTGACAGGATGCAGCTTGGAAGTGGATAACATGATAATATGGAGGAAGATGGACATTCTATGCATCCAGGAGACAGGATGCAAGGGCAGTGAAGCAAAGCCACTTGGCTTGGGGTGCAAAGTCTACTACATATGAGGAGGACAGACTAAAATGGTGTGGGAATTGTGGTAAGGGAGTGTCTTCAGAATATAGTGAGGGGAGGCATCAGAATTAGTGACAGACTCATAGTAATCAGACTCCAGTGTAAGGATAGGGAACTATTCATAATCTCAGCCTATGGCCCACAGCAAGGTTGTGATAGTGAAGAAAACAATGCATTCAGACAGCAGATGTAGTACCTAAAAATAAGGCAGGACAACATGAATTGATGTTGATAATGGGTGACCTGAATGAACAAATTGGTACATACAGAACAGGATATGAGGCTGTCTTGGTCCACATGTGTGGGACAACAGTAATGAAGAAGTGGCCATTCTAGACTTTTGCATGGCAAATGGCTTGATGTTGTCCAACATATGGCTCAGCAAAAGAGACAGTCACAAGATCAAATACAAGAGTGGCCAATATGCAGCTCAGGTTTACTTCATCTTAATAAGGAAAGGGCACTTTCCAAATTCATTCCCAGTGAAACAGTTGGCCCACAGCACAAACCACTGATTTCCACTATTAGCTGCAAGCAGTGGTCAGAGATGGTACTAAGGTCAACAAAGATTAGGTTAAAGACCTGGAAGTTGACTGGAAAGAAAGCACCAGAGTTTAAGGAATTACTCCAGGCTCTGACAGCAGAGGAACAAGAGGAATTAGGTGGAGAAGAAAGGTAGCACCTCAAAACAATGTGTGAGGACTATAAAAAAGGTATGTGGCCAAGCCAGGTATGGAAATGAGGTACATAAGGGACTAGAGAGGTGGAATGCAGAAGCCTAGGAATTCCTCAAAAAAAAAAAAAAGAAAGAATGCAAGAAGCATTGTTAGTTAAAAAGATGGGCTAAGCTAATATGGAATACTGGTTGGCTAACAAAGAGGCTAAGAGAGGAGTTGCAATAGCAAAGAAGATGGCATCAGTGGCACTTTACCAGCTTCTTGAAAGTGACTGTGTAGACGTCACAAAGAAACTATCAGGTTGCAAAGTAAAGACAGAAAGATAAAGAAGATAGGTAGACACCCTTCCTAAGAGATGCCATCAACAACCTGCTTACCAGCCCACAGGAAATCAAAGGCAGATGCAAGGAGTACATTCAGTAGTTTCAGAATGAAGAAAACACCACAGAAGCTATACTGCCCCAGACCAGACACAGCCTGCAATGAAAAAAAGAGGAGGAGCCCACCCTAGACAAAGTAAGGACAGCACTACCGAAAATGAAGTCATGGAAAGCAGTAGGCTCATATGAAGTCACTGCAGACATGTCAAAGATGTTGGGTGAGAAAGGGGAGAAATGGTTTCTGAAGGTACTCATAGCAATTTAGGGATACAGGCATATCCAAGATGACTAGAGAATATGCATACACATGCCATTGTACAAGAACAAAAGGGACATCCACAACTGTGGGCAGTACAGAGGTATCAAACTCCTGTCACATTGCATGAAAAGTTTGGAGTAGGTGATTGATTAATGAATACACAGAGTAGTAGAAAGTAAGATGGGAGATGAGCAGTTTGGATTCAGATCAGGATGCAGCACAGGTTACCTAATGTTTGCAGTGAGGCAGATAGTTGAGAAGAAGTTAAAGATGAGGAAACAGTCCAACAGAGCATTACTAGACTTGGAGAAAGCATATGACAAGGTCGCAAGAAAGCTGATTTGGGCAGTCGCACAGTGGTCTGAAGTATCACAAACATTAAAATTAGTGCAAACTATGTACAAGCACCCAGTGACTCAACTGCAAATGATGTTTCATCTCACTTAGAGGATCCCAGTGGTAGTGGGTATGCATCAGAAGTCAGCTCTCAGCAAACTACTGTTCATACTGGCGATTGACTACATTAGCAAACAAGTCAGAGGGGGCAGATCAAAAATGTTTCTTTATACAGATGATGTGACATTACAGGCAGACTCTGAACAAAAATGTCAGCAAAGATAGGGAAATGGAATGCATAACTAAAGTCAGATAGGATGAAACTGTGTGCAGATAAGACAGTTATAAAGGTAGCAAATGAGGAAAATCAGAAGAAGTTGAGCAATGGTATGGAAGGAGAAACAGTGGAACAGGCTAACAGCTTCAAGTGTCTATGAAGGGTGATTAAGGAAAAGAGAAGTCTGACTGAGAAGGTCAAAGCTAGAATCAGAGAGGTTGCAGCCATTTCATACAGAGTGTCATGGATAGTGTATGACAGAAGAATGCCAAAGAACATGAAATGTAAGGTGTACAAAAGAGTGGTATGATCAGTACAACTGTATGGTACAGAAACCTGGGCTGTAAAGGTAAAGCAGTTGAGGAAGTAGAGGTGATGGAGATGAAGTGCCTGAGATGGGTGGTAGGATGCACAATGTAGGACAGATAGAGAAATGAGTACATAAAGGCAAAAGCCCAAGTAGCTCCAGTTGTACAAAATGTCAAAGAGAACAATTATGATTGTTTGGGCACATGTGCAGAAAATCAGAAGACAATCTGGTGAAGAAGATTTGGGACAACAGGAAGAAGGAAAGAGGAAACTAGGGCATCCAGCAAAGCGATGGATGGATTGTGTGAGAAAAGATCTTCAACAATTAGGCATAACTGTCAAAGATGGCAGGAAAGTGGCAGTGAATCAAAAGAGATGGCGACAGTTAATACAATAGCCTGACCACACATAGAAAATGGGAAAAAGAGGGGTTGGAGATGATGATGATGATGATGATGATGATGATGATTCTCTTCTTTGCAGTATGTGGAAACTAGATATGCTCCCCCTCATGTTGAAGAATTGCATTGAGGAACTGCTGGAGTATTCTTGAGGCAGAAGCATGTGAAACCCACACTGTGTCTCCTGTAGGCCACTGAACAGTTCCTGTAGCTAAAATACATAGCGCTACACGTACCTTAGCATCCACTGGGATGGGTTCTCCACGATTCTCACAGTCTCTCAGATGAGGCTTGCAGCTGCCTACAGTTTCCTGTATGGTGTCCATGTTCATGCTGTAATACTCTACTATTTTAATTGCATGTAGCCCATGGTAGGCCAAATGTCTAAAAACCCTACGCCTTCTACAGTGAAGTGGCAGCAGCATCTTGTGTAGCCTGTTACAGATGCAGGTTTACAATGGCCGTTGCTGCACTTAATGTTTTAAATTTTTTCCTGTGACTGTATCCTAGCATGTGAAGGAATTCAGAGTTAAAGTGAGTGCTCACACTTGTTTTATAAATTTCTGAATTGTTCTCACCTTAATAAAAACATCAGCTTTGGTGTCCCAGTAAGGTCTGGACTAAATATATTAAGATCTAGTTAGTTAATGAGAAGTATTTTACTCTGAAACTAATTTGATAGCCTCTTATTAATAAGGCGGCAAAACACTTTCATAGATGGAAGGCACTAAATCTTCCGTTAAGGCAGTGAAGATGATAAGCCTTCTTACAGTCTTATTTGTCCTACAGGATCCCCATCACCCATTTCCCTTTATCAAACTAATGTAGCTGCATAATAAAAAAGCCTTATATGGGCTCAAAATAACCCATACTTTCTAGGAAAAAGACAATGAAACAACTCAAATAAGGTGGCCCATCCATTTCTAGTCGATTGTTGTATTGATTCGTATAATTGGGTATTACCAAAATCATTAAAGCAGACCTGATCATAAGAAACAAAATGGAGAAGCAAGGTTTATGATCCAGAACATCTAGAAAAAGGCCATCAATACAATTTAAAACCATGGAAGACAAAAAATATTGATACAACCAGGTGATCATATATGGGGGTCATCAAAGGTCTTTACTGATTGTCAGATACTTTAATAGCAAGCCTGAGATAAATGCAGGTTTATTTTCTAAGCTGATCTCATTTCAAAGACCATAAATACCTTTATGAAATACAGTGACCTATTCAGGGTCCCAGATGGAAATATCTTTGTTTTTAACATTGTTTGTCGCTCTCTTTAACCCCTTAGCAGCTAATTGACTAACCTGTTCCATCATCACTGATGGTAAGAGTTGTCTGAGAAGGACAATCATGTAGGCAGCTACCAGGGATGGCTTGAAGGTTTTTCATTTAAGCCCTGTGTACCCTGTGCATACTCACTTTATGCAAAGGAATGGAGCATATAATTGCCTGACCATGCTGATTTTCCCTCACTTCCCCAAGTAATATTACCAGCAAGTAACCCTGTCCCAATCTTCAAGCATAGGTGGTGGTTTCTCCTATCCACACCAGGGAAATCAGAACATCTTGGTGTGCTCACCCAGTGTTAGTAACACATTTCTCCCACTGGGACTGGAAAGCAAGTCAGGACCCTTCCTTCTTGTCCCTCCTTGCATTGTTCTTCTTTGCTGAGACTGTTAACAGAACTCTATTAGTCAGTGTCACAGTCAAGTCTCCGTCTATCTGCTCCACAGGGCCAAGTGAGTAGATGACAGTATTCACTGTAATGGTCTCAATTTTTAAATGAGCAAAGTATGACAGAATTTCTAGTGAAGGTTGGATGATTATTTCTCTAAACAGCTCAAATATCTCTATGTGACGGGGTTATTTACCAACTACCACACTCGTAGTAACAATCTCATTATTCTGGACATTAAATAAAAAAGGGTGGTAACAGGGAATGTTAGGTGTACAATAAAATAAAATTTGGTTGAGCTGACATAAGTTTGAAGCTATTCTTTCACTAGCTTTCACACAATCCAAATACAACAGCAGCATAAAAAAAGGTGGCATCCTGTGCACCAGTGGCTGCTTCATTTCAACAGGAAAATGTGCATTATTTGTCTTGTTTTATGTCAAAATAATCAAAAAGAACAGAATCAGTAGCAAATACAGAAGGAAAATTAAGTTATGTTAGAGATAGCTTACTGGAAATTTGACACCTAAGCTCATGGTGCAGAAGGACTGATGAGCTGCTGTCTGCTGGGCCTATGAGGCCTACAACACTCCATGAACTACAGGAACTTGGAATTATACTCAAACATGGGCCAAATTGCCTTGTTCAAGCAAAGTTGTCATCTACCACATACAGGATGTGGAAAAGAAGGAAAAGATGTGAAAGAACAAGGAAG
Source organism: Protopterus annectens (assembly GCF_019279795.1). Taxonomy (NCBI): domain Eukaryota; kingdom Metazoa; phylum Chordata; order Ceratodontiformes; family Protopteridae; genus Protopterus; species Protopterus annectens. The sequence goes on along the minus strand of NC_056726.1, from coordinate 199,140,655 downwards.
CATGGATCTCATGCTGGACTATATGCCAGGTTAAAAGCTAATCTACAGGCCTTTACTCCTATCCTTGCTACTGGCCAATGTTGGCTTCTTGGATAGCAAAATGGACTACATTAGACTGGAGTTAACCACTCATAGCAAGGTGAGAAACAGCAGTGTGTTTATGTTTACTGAGGCATGGTTAAAAAATAATATAAATGATAGTGCAGTCTATGCAGAAGGGCTTACATTATTTACAGCAGATGAAAAACAGGCACTCTGTGGAAAATCAAGGGGATGGGGTTCTCTGTAGCTATGTCAACAAAAACTGGTGCACTAACTGGGAGTTGGTTACTAAACACTGCTCTAAAAATATTGAGTTTTATGTCATTGAAATGCAGACCTTTCTATCTGCCAAGGGACTTCAATGGTGTGAGCATCACAGTGGCGTATACTCCTTCCAGTGCCAATACCAATGAGGCACTGAATATACTTTACCAGTCAATCAGTGAGCTACAAAACCAGAATCTGGAGTTTGCTCACATAATAGGAGGTGATTTTAACCAAGCAAATCTGAAAACAGGTTTATCTCATTACTTCCAACATGTGGTCTTTACAAAGAGGGGAGAGAACATTCTAGATAAGGTCTACACCAATGTCAAGCTAGCATATAAAGCAGTATTTCATCCACACCTGGGTAACTCAGGTCAACTTTTCATTATGCTACTACCAGCATATAGGCCATTGTTAATCAAAGGAACGCCATCCAGGAAACAAACAAGGGCATGGCCAGAGGGAGCAGTTTCAGCACTCCAGGACTGCTTCAAAAGCATGGACTGGAATATATTCAAAGCGGAGACTACTATGGTTCAGAAAATTAACCTGGATGAGTACACAGAGTCCATGATGGCTGATATATCAAAATGTGTTGTTGATGTGACAGTCAACAAGAGCATCATCACAAGCACAAATCAGGAACCCTGGCTCACAATTGGAGTGTACAAGCTCTTGAAGGCATGCAATGCTGAACACTGGAGTACCTCAAGGATGTGTCCTGATTCCCCTGCTGTTCACCATGCTGACACATGGCTGTATCACTTTGTAAAACACAAACCACATTATTTAGTCTGATGACACTACAGTGGTGGGTATCATCAGCAATGGTGATGAAAAAGCTTACAGAGAGGAGGTGAACCAACTGATTGGCTTGTGTAACAACAACAACCTGAATCTCAATGTGAATAAAACAAAGGAGATAATAGTAGACTTCAGGAAGAGACACTAGGCTCATTCACCACTCACAATCAAAGGAGAAACAGTGGAAAGGAGAAGAGCACCAGGTTCCTGGGGGTGCATATCACTGAAGACTTGCCTTAGTCATAATCCCATTGTCAAGAAGACACAACATGGTCTACATTTTCTAAGAAGGTTGAGGAGAGCAAAACTACCACCTTCATTTCTCACAACCTTCTACAGGGGTACCATCGAAAGCATCCTGACTAGTAATCTCCTGGTGTGGTATGGAAACTACACAGTTTCATATCACAAATCTCTTCAGAGTGTGGTGAAAGTAGTGGAGAGAATTATCAGGTCCATACTCCCATCTATCCAGGACTTGCACTTTGCTTGGTGTCTCAGCAGAGCCATGAAAATTGTCAAAGACTGCACTCACCGTGCTCATGGTCTGTTCTCATGTTTGTCTGCAGGCATGGGGATACCGTAGCTTGTGTTACAAAACCACCAAATTTAATAGAAACTTTTTTCCACAAGCCATCAGATTTCTAAACTCCAGTAATAATGTACACCATGCTAGTCATGGAGGTCTGGAGTTACAACACTGAAGTAATTCACAGATATATGCAATAACTCTATGAAAATACATTATTATACCTTAAGTGCAATATTAATGATGCCAAGTTAACATTCTGTACAATATGTCAAGTTAGCATTCCGTGCAATTTGAAATCTGTCTGATATTGATCTGCAATATATTATCTGTGTAATATTTTGGGTACTGACGAAAACATGTAAGTGAAATAGTCTTGGTGCATGTCATTGTATGTTACTGCACTACATAAATGTCTTGTTGTTATTGCTGGATTAGCATTAGTATATGCGTTATTGTTGTATTAATATTATCAGTATATGTTGTATGCACATTGAGTTTGAAGTAATCCAATTTCATTCAGTTGCATTGTTGTGCGTTCTGAATGACAATAAAGTTCACTTTGACTTTGACATATGCAATGACCCATCTGACAGACAGGGGTATTACTTCACAAGGAAAGTAGAGCTGATGGAATGCTGAAGGTGGCCATTATCTTTGTTTAATTTGGCAGTGCCCTCATACAGTTAAAACTGAAAGAAATAAATGAAAAGATACTCTGAAGTGAGAATCTCTATCCACCCCTACAGGACATTGCTACCCTGTATAATCAAGCTTTAAGCCTCAGTTCTCTGATGCCATGGTTATGATTGTCTTGATTGCTTTACCTATCACCTTTAGATACTGAAATATGTTATTTCACATCATAATATCATGCTTCTTTGGCTATGAATACAGACATACCCAAACATATTTTGAAAAGCAAAATTTTTCTGCAATATATTTGTGTGTATGGGGCCACATATAACACTGGAGAGGGAAACTATTTCTCTATGTTTCTAAATGTTACCTAGACTTCTTTTGTGTAATATGTGTGTTGAATTGGATATTATCAGATATTTGCATATGGTTAAATACAATTGAACTCTTTCACAAGCAAAAGCACAGACCTCTGCTGCAACCAACATCAATTATACCTCTCCTGTCCATAAGACACATGCGTCCTACCTTCAACGTATTTACTGCACTTTCTCATTCAGACTCACATATAAATGATATAGAACATCTTTTCTTTAATTACAGTAATAATATCTTATCTGAAAAATGCATACCACAGTGTTCAACTCTCACCCCAAATTATTTGTATTAATTTGCATTTAACTATAGATAAGTAAAATTTAACTGTACAGCAAATAAGTGCGTTCTGTATGTCACATAATTATTATATTTTTATTTCTCATCACTGAGAGGCTGTTTCTCTCACTCTCTCTCTTTTTGTGCCATTTTATGTTTGTACTAAACACTGTACTAATCAATACAAAGGTCATGAGACAGCCTGCCAAATAAGACTTTTCATTTGATTTCCCCATTGAGACATCTATTTAATTACACTACCACATACATATTGTAAAAAAAAAAATAATTTGTATCAAAACTAGCTGAGTAAGTGCATTGGATTGACTGGAGAGATGATGTTTTTGAGATATGATGCAGAATCAGAATTGCCTAGACATAAAGCCTTGCTGAGTCTAATTATGGTGGCTGCCAAAAAGCAATTACTAGAAAATGGAAGTCAAAGTCTTGACCAACTTTACTAGAAGTAGTGAATATAGTAACAGAGATACAACTGTAATTGATGGAGCAAACTATATAGAAAAAAATGTGAATTGTGGGAACATATATGCAGAGAAGGAACAAGGTTTAAGAGGCAGGATTTGAATGAACCATATAATGCTTAACTGACAGTGACTGGATAGATTATAAGTGATGGTGTCTGTGATGTATAATGTTTGCAACTAAAGTGCTGTCAGTTTTGTTTCTTTTTCATTTATATAAATGTATGCCTACCTGTGTCATACGTGACAATTTAATAAATATGTTTATTAAAAATAAATAACTTCTTCCCAAACTTTTAATCGTTCCAAATTTTCTGAATCACAGTGCCATAAAATTTAGAAACTTTATAAGCAGCAGCATTTCCCATCTTTTCTTTACTAAAGCAGCCGGCAATTTTTCTTAATATAAAAATATTTATGTTGTATCTTTCCCCTTACGACATAAACCTTAGTCTCCAAAATGTACCAACTATTCCATATATAAAGGTTTATAAAATAACAATATTGTATGAACCTTAATTAAATGAATAAGACTCAAATTTGATAATTCTTTCTTCCCCTCTTCCATACAAACTTTATTAAATTGTGACATTCAACTTTTTATACAGACTGTATACCATTCAGTTAAGACATCAAATTAAATCAATGAAATGATATATGCTTCTTTTGCAAGCACTAACAAAAATAAAACCTCTAGCTAGCACATCTTTTGAAGTACATCTTAAATTTTCTTTATAACTTTCTCTGCTTCCTTTATACTGATTTTTGTATCAGTCAAAATTGCCTCTAACAAGTATATTGATCTTAAATTTATATTTTTCTAAAGTCATTTTCCCTACTGTGTATGTTGTGTCTTTCAGTTTTTCCTGGTTAGGGGTTGCCACAGCGGAACTCCGGTCCACTAATGATTGGCAGTAGATTTTTACGTGCTGAGTTGCCGGCCTTGACACGCACTGTGTATATATTCAACTCAGTCGGACTATCCCGGTCAACAAATGTAAAATAAAAATAAATAAAATAAAATATTCCTAATATTCTGGTCTGGTCCATTTCAAATTGAGCTTCCCAAGTTATCACCACCATAAAATGAGCTTGCCATTTACCATTATCTGTGGAGGTTCACTACTGTGACCTTGCCCCTTGTAACTGACATTCTCCTTGCTGGAGGTAATACTAAGGATACACATTTGCTGATGCAGGCCGAAAATGAGGCTGAAAGTTGTCCTCTGGTTATTTTCATCCTGTTAGTGCACATTCTAGCCTACTTGCACATAAGGAACTAGACATGACCATGATCTACATTTGTTATGCAAGACTTCCCAGAAGTTAGAGCACATGCGGTGATGGGCAGACATTTCTGAGGACAAGTTTATCCTGGATCATCATTATTCTGTTTAGCAGGCTAAGATTTCATGCAAGAATTTCTGCATACAGTGAAACCTCTGCATCATAGCCTCATCCCGTGCTCTTGCAAAACAGGAATAATCAATTTCTTTCAAACTCCTCTAGGCACACCTTGGCAATCACCTTCCTCCTACCCTCTCTACTATATGAAGCCCCTCTTCTAACCAATCTGTCTGCTTCCAACACCTCAAAACTTGAAGTTTGCTATAATAAGATCTCTAAATTTGCCACTAAATCCAAAACCTCAACTCATCACTGCCTTACCCTACAATCTCTGAACTGGTTAGAACTCCCTAACCACCTAGACTATCTCCAACTAACCACCGCTCGCAAATTAATATTCTACCCAGATAAATGCCCAGCCTTAACTAACATCCTTCCCCCATACATCCCAAACAGATCTCTGAGATCTGAACACCAAAACCTAATCTCCATTCACAAACCCAAACGTCCCGCTGGCCAGCTTCTACTCTCCTTCTCTCTAGGTAAAAAATGGAACTCTCGCCCTCCATCACTTAGGACTATACCTAACGCTGAATCCTTCAAGACCCAGCTTTTCTTATACCTATCATCCAAATGGAAATGTTCCTGCTTTTACCCTATATAAATTCTAGGGAATTTCCCCACTAAGCTTTCTATACTCCTGCACCACTCTACTCTCAAGTTTCATTTCTATTCCTCCAAAATAGATTTAGCTGACTTTCAATTGACTCTAAGTATGTAAATATTGTAAATATCTGAATTGCCACTGAGAAAAAAAAAATCTGTATTGCACTGTCTTACGATGTATATTATGCATTTGCATTTTCCTGACTGTATGAATTTTACTCTTTGTAATTTACCTCTAACATTATGTAACCTTCATTGTATTTTATTGCTTATGGACCTTTTCTCCCTGGGCCTCCACTGAAAATGGGCACTTCTTGGCCCAGTGGACTTCCCTGGTAATCAAACTGAAAATAAATAAATTAATTAATTAATAGGCTCAGTAGCTGAGCCTGCCTTGAGATATGGACTGTTTTTTCACCAGATTATTATGAAAATATTACATGGTTCTCTGCTGATAATATTAGTCCTTTGTCAGAAATTTGACCATTTGGGGTTGCAGTGACTTAGGTGACTTAGGTGTGGATTGCCTGGATTTTTTTCTTGAGATGAGTTCAACTGCATGGGATTGTAATGAGCTTAAGCTGACCATTTCTTTTGTGCATTATACACTATTACAGTCTAGACACAGGTCCTGGAAGACTAGACTTGACTTTTAATGAGTCCTTGGACCCAATATGATGACATCTATTCTGAGATTAGAGATTCCCTCTGCATCCTTGAAGGATAAATTGATTACCCCCCTTCTCAAAAATCCATCATTTGGACTTAATCATCTGTATAATTACCACCCAGCCTCTAACCTCCCATCTATGTGAAAAGTTATCAAAAATGCTGTCTATTATGCACTAAAGAATTCCAGTTTAACATCTTATAACCTCCTGGATTCTTGTTTAGACCCAGCAATGAGACTATCCTGATATGTGACCTCATTATGGTGAGAGATCAACAAATGCATTTTATCCTGGTCCTACTTTATATCTCTGCAGTGTATGATGCCTTGGACTATGGAATTCTTAGCCACTTAAAATATTATTGCAATTTTTCACACTGTGCTGGAGTGGTTTTTACTCAAGTGTGATGCCTGCTGTTAACTACCATAGTCATTTCAATTTGGAGTGTGTGGACTCTCATGATTCTTGCTTGGATCCCTTGTTGTTCACAGTATACATGTTGCCTCTAAGAGAGGTCATCATGAATAGAGTTATTTATTATTGGCTGTATACTGACTATATTTATCTTTGCCTTTCTGTCTCAGGACCAAGTGCAGATTTTACAATTATTCTTGACTCCTTGGATTTGATTTACCATTCACTGAAGAGGAGCCTTCTAAACTTAACCTGATGAAAACCAAAGTGTTTTGCTTCTTGTTACCATTTGCCTCTCGCAATATCCACTACACTGATAGCATATAAGTGCAATACTACCCTGGAGATTCAGATAGCATATGAGTGCAATACTATCCTGGAGATTTAGAAATGCTCTGCTTGCAACTGCATCTACATCAGCACTGTTTACCAGGTGTGCATCCAATAAGCTCCGAGGCTCATTAGGAGTGCATGTGGCCAGACCAGTAAGCAAGATGAAAGCTCTTTGTTATGGCCACAATAAGGACTAATTTGGAAGATCATGTTAGACCAACTCATGGCCAGAGTAAATACCGGCAGCTATTGTAAAAGACTGAAGGTGGATAAATGTCTAATGTAGTTGTTGCTCGACCATGTGCAGAGATAATACTAATGCATTGAACTATTTTTCTGACTCAGAGCAAAAGATATGCAGAAAAATGTCGTGTGCACAAAAGTTAGACCATGATTGTTAAGGCTGAATGTAGAAGCGGTAATATGACAACAAAAACAACAGGAACAGACAGAAGACTGAAAAGGGATCTAGTGAACACAAAAGGAATGAGAACACAGTGGAGAAGAGGTTATGACACATACACAGATATCCATCTGATATACCTGAACATAGGCAAAATATAAAACTCAGACAGGACAGGGAGGATCCAGTAAAGTGACATGATGTACCAACCTACTCCACTCATGGCATCATCACATTTTTATTGTATCAGTGTACCTGTATTGTAATGACAAATATAATGAACAGCAATGTACTAACTCCAAAGGGTCTTAACCCATTGATCTCTATAGTAATATTCTCATATATAAGGCATTAACTAAGTGACCTATTGCTGAAGTCATACTGGGGGGGAGCATACCTCTCAACCTCTTAGCACAAGAAATCTAGAAAAAGCCAAAATTAATGGGGAGTCAAAGACCCAAGAATATGGACACATTTTAAATATTGCTCTTAGAAACTTTGAAAATGCTAGAAAAAAAAGGTATGTGTTACCATGCATCTGAAGTGCATGAAGTCTGAAACTCAAATGTCTGTCATTATTTAGTGAATTCAACCCTCACTGATTTACCAGAGAACCACAAACCAAAATTATGGGGCAAAAATCTGGACGGTTGAGAGGCGGGGGGCAGGGATACACATATCGGGGAATGTTGCACAATAATAAACTGGAAACAGTAACCAAAACACAGGTCTCAAGGAAAATGAGTCCATGTCTTTCTTCACTGATAGTCTCTTAGACACAGAATTAACAAGCTGAGCCATTGCAAAAGACGAATGGATGTGGTCAGTGAAATGCTTCTTAGGTGAATATAACACATGGACTGAATGACGACAGGAAAGTAAATTAAAAATATAACCATAAAGGGATTGGAACACCTCACTCTCTCCATTGACTGTTTCTTAAAACAGGTCATTAACATGCAAGCAGACCACTAACATGTATTAACACATATGTGTCAGCATGTAAGTGCATTAGCACCTACAGTGTCAATGATGCAACAGGTAACATACTTATTTATTTTTTTATTTATTTAAATTTGTTGACCGGGAGTGTCCGACTGGATGTAGGTCCATTTTTAGCGGAGGCCCGGGGAGAAAAGCTCCACAGTAAAATAAACAGACAGTAGTTACATTGGATTACATAGCGATTAACAATTTAACATAGCAATTACTTACAACATATTTACAGATGAAGAACATAGTACGTCAGTAGACAACTAGAATCTTTATCTGTGAAGTACATAACAGACATTAACAAATGTTACAATGAGAAGTTCCTGCTGTACAATAAGTACTAGGCTTATGAGCATCTGAGCTTGCTATAATCAAGGTAGTTAGTGGAGTGGAAAGAAAGGTAGTGGTTGGATGGGGTGGATGATATTAGGGTGGGAGTTGCAAGGGCATAGCCAGCATGGTTTTAGGTGCGCTTTTAGTAAAGTTTTGAAGTGGGTGCATGATGGTACGGAGGTAATTGTGGGTGGGAGTGAGTTCCATAATTTGGCTATGGCGCAAGAGAATAGTGCTTCACCAGCAGAGTTATTGGCTTTAGTGATATGCAACTGATTTTTATTGCTGAATCTTAGTGGTCTGGTGGTGCGATAGGGTTGGAGTTGATTCTGGAGGGATGGGACATTTAGTGGATGGTTTACCAGTTTGCAGGCGAGTGAGAGTTGATACCACTGAAGAAGGTGAGGGAGTTCAAGCCAGCCCAGTTCAGCAAGTGAGAGACAGTGGTGACTACGGTATGATGCCCCTGTGCCAAATTTGGCGATTTTGTTGTAGCAGGTCTCTAGCTTGTTTAGATCACATTGCCTTAGGTTGGTATATATTGGAGATGCATAAAGTAGGGTGGAGATAAGGTGGGAATTTGCTATTGAAATCTTTGCTGCTTTGGTGAGAAATTGCTTATTTCTGTATAACGCTCCTAGTTTTTTTGTGGAATTTTTTTATGGTCATGAATATGTGAATGTCAAATTTTAGTTTATTGTCTATTTCCACTCCTAACAATTTGGTGTGTTCAGTTGGGTATATAGTGGTGTTGTGTGATGTTAAAGTGAGAGTTGTTTCAAGTATGTTTGGTGGGTTGGAAGATGAGTAGTTTAGTTTTGTTTGGGTTGAGTATTAATTGGGCATTGGATAACCATGTTTCAACAGAGGAAAAGGCTTCCTGTGTGACTTTTTGCAGTTTGGGTAGGGACTGGGCTGAGCAGATAATGGTTGAGTCATCTGCATATTGTATGAGTGTGCCATGTTTGGTGGCAGAGGCTAGATTATTGGTGTAAACAGAGAAGAGTAGGGGTCCAAGGATGGATCCTTGGGAACCCCTATGGAGACAGGTAGTTGGGGAGATATGTCATTCTGCCATACAATGGATTGTTGGCGGTCAGACAGGTAACTCTGAAACCAGTTGGTGACTGATTGTGAGAAGGATAGGTTATTGAGGACAGAGATAAGTTGTTTGTGTGGGACCATGTCAAATGCTTTAGATAGGTCTAGGAAAGTAGCAGAGGAGAGATAGCCATTGTTTTTATGCTGGAGGATAGTGTTAGTAAAGGAGAGTAAGGCAGTGGTGGTGCTATGGTTTGGTCGGAAACCATGCTGAGTACTGGAAAGGAGGTTGTTAGTAAGGAGGTAGTCTGAGACCTGAGAGTGTATGCATCTCGCTAGTATTTTGGAGAGTGGAGAGAGAATAGCTATGGGGCGGTAATTGGTTAGTTCTGCGGAGGGTCCGCCTTTGTGGAGGGGAATTATATGTGATACTTTCCACAGTGTGGGAATGTAACTTTCAGAGATCGGTTAATCAAGATGGATACTGGGTAGGCCAGAGCATCAGCTGCGATTTGTAGGTATTCACTTGGGAGGTTGTCTGCTGCTAATTTGGTGGGTTTAAGTTTAGTTAAGAGTTTTGTTATGTTGGAGGTAGGTACAGGAGAAAAAGAGAAGGCAGTGGGGAGATTACTAGTTGAAGGTCTGGGTTGGAGGGGAGGGGGGTTGTGTTGTTTAGCTAGTGATAGTATGATTTGGGTGAAGTGTGTGTTGAATGAGGTAGCAATATTTTCTGAGGAATGAGGGATGTTAGGAGGAGGGGTACTTTCTTTACCTGGGTGGAGGATGGAGTTTATGGAGGACCAGAATTGTTTGGGGCTGTGTTGTGAGGAGTCTAGGGCAGACTGGTAGTATTGGAATTTTTCCTGTTTTATTAGCTTTTTGACTCTATTGCGTAGTTTTAGGAATTTCTGTCTAGCTGAGGGGGTTTTGGTTTTGTGTCAGTGCTCCTAGGCTTAATCCCTGTTTCTCATTTCTGACTTAGTGGTTTTCTATAGCCATGGGGAGGGTTGTGCTTTGGTTCTGGAAAATCTTATGGGGGCATGGTAATTAAGGATGTTCAGGAAGATAGTATTAAAAAATTCAACTGCGTCATCTAGACTGAGGTACTTTAGAGGATGCCAGTTACATTCTTTGAGGGATGAGATGAATGTGATTGGGTTAAAGTTTAGTTTTTTATGTATTTGACGGTAGATGACAGGTTTAGCTTGGTATAGGTATTTTTTGAGTAGGAATGTTGGGGAGTGATCACTGAGCCTATCTGATAAGCAGCCTGTAATATATGACTGGGGGCTCTTACTGACTAGTATCCAATCCAGGGTAGTGTGCTTGCTGGAGTTTTATTTATCCTGATTGGTGACTGGACTAGTTGGGTGAAGCCATGAAGGTGTACATGATAGGTTGGATTGTTGCCAGAATAGGATTGCCAGTCAATATTGAAATCACCTAAGATGATAGTTTCTTGGGGGAGATGGTGGGTAGACCAGCTGAGGAGGTTTTCTAGTGGAGGGATGTTTTGGCCAGGAGGGAAGTAGCATCCAATTATGTTGATGGTTTTGTTTTGGTTAATTTTGAGGTTGGTATATATTATTTCTTCATTGCCTACTTGTGGCGCTGATGATTTTAAGATCTGGATGTTTAGATGCTGTTTAAATATTATAGCTACACCAACTCCTTTTTTGTTTAGCCGGTCTACTCTTAGTATGCCGTAACCTGCAGGGAGTATTGCCTTTGCCTTGCCTTTGGTATTAGAAGACCAGAATGCTGTGGGTTCTGTTCCCACTTCAGGTGTCTTCATTACTGCCAGTGCAACATGGGGGGGGGGGGGTGTATCATCCTTGGAATAAGATGTAAAACTGAAGTTTTATCGGCATGAAATAATGGTAGCCTATGTGGATGCAAAAATTCCTCCATCACCTATCAACGAGAGTAGGGGAAATAACCCAATGCCCTGGCCAAATTTCCCCTAGTAGTACACACATCATCTCAAGTCTGCTCTGAAAAGAGGCTGCTAGCTTAGTTGGACCAACCTAGTCAACAAAGGATAAAAAACATGCTGAGCTATTGCAGCAGTCAGAATAGAGGCATAAGCTTTACTCTTTTTCAGAGCTGACAAATGCCTCAGCTCATTTGCACAGCTGATGGCTATGTCTCCAGTGCATAAGACAGATTGGACTTAATGTCTGCAGTGCATCCGACAGATTGGACTTAATGTCTGCAGTGCATCACACAGATTGGACTTCATTTTTGCTATACAACCACAAGTGCTATTTCTTGGTTATACGTGGCCATCTAGGGTGCTCTCCACAACCAGTAGTGTACTCTTCTACCACAAAAATATAATTTTTAATAGCCTTTTTTGGGCATATGTGTGGTGTGTTTATCTGTTTTGACTAGATTAAATAAAGAAATGAGAGTATCGGACTGAGACAAAAAAGAACAAAACAGATGGTAGAACAGAAGGTGAGCAAATAAGTAATGATCAGGATGGATGTTGGTTAGAAGGAATAAACTTTTATGGGTCAAGTGTCCATTCTCTGTTTGTTAAGAGAAGGGAAATTTGTGGAATTAAGGAGGACAAATAAGAGGAAGGTAAGATACATAAGTTAGGTATCAGAGAAAGACAGATAAGACTAACAGGATGTGATATAGAACAATGATAAAGGGAGCACAATGTTGAAGGAGACATCAGACAGACAGAGAGAAGATGGTGAGAGGAGGATTGCTAAATCAGCAGGGGTGGACATAGACAAAATATGTAGAGGGAGACCAGGTTGAGGCATAGGATTGGGTGTTCACAGATGTAGTCTATGCCAGCTGAGCCACACTGAGATATTACACATTACCCTGGGTACTATCCTGGCTTAGAAAGTGGAGCCAGTGTAGGTAGGGGCATAACCCAATTAATTGCCAGAGCATGGTCTCCATGTGGCCAGTGTTGGCATCCAACATCTTGACAGTGACAATGTCTGCCAACTGCCAAAGAGTGACAAAGGTGTCTCCTCCACATACCCTGCTACAAGTGAGAACCACTGTACCAGCATCCTGTGCAGTGATACTTAACAATGGTGGTGCAGGCAGGGCAAGAGGTGTGGAGGCAATAATAGCAGGCTGGGACCCAAATGTCCTTGCTGTTTCAGCTGTTCTTGGTGGCAGAGGTGTTGTTTATGCATCCTGTTGGGGTACTGCCAGACCTTGCCAGAGGGGTGGGTGCAGGTCACTGCACTGCTGCATAAAATAGTAAAACAAATGGGGAGAAACTAAAAAAAAGAAGAAAAATATATATAAGAAAAATAACTATGAGAAAAAGGGTGGGGAAAAGAAATTCAAGTACAATGAAAACTACATTCTAACTTGCTGCTAATGGTACAGTTATACAAAATACTCTTTCCAAAGCATTAAATAATCATGTATGTCAGGTTTCCAAAGCATTAAATAATCATGGACGTCAGAAGCTTGATACATATATATTCATGTCTTTACATCAAACATATTGAATGCCAAGTGCCATAACACTGACAGTCAAAATGTTGAAACTGAAACAATCCCACCCAAAAACACCCCACCAAAAAGAGTTTTCCCTAGTGCCCCCTACTAATTTTATACAGTAATTCCAAGATCACATCACAGAGGGGAAAGGGTGAATTCCCTGTTGTACTACAATTTCCTACAGTTTGTTTGCCATTTGCTACAATATTGCAGCAACCAAAATAGGGCTAAAACAACAGATAGCCTGGCATGATGTATTACAGATAGAAATTAAACATCTGGGGCTATATCACCAGACCAAAATGTTCCTGTGGTCAAAGGTGCATGTTAATGTCTAAGAATACTGTACATACAGAAACTATACATGCTACTCAAAACGCATATTTCAATATCAAGGTACACTCAAAGGACAGCCAATCCACTTGTAACTTGTGAAATGCCCAAAAAAACAATAATCGGCATCTTGCATGTATGGGCTGTGTACTGCTGCAGTGATATTACTAGTAACAATAAAATATATGAAGCTTTTCATGATCACAAAAGCATGTGATGGAGCAGGTGTGAACTGAACTCACTGACATCCTTATCAATATGAGAAAAAAACTTAAAATGAAGATCCACTTGTCCACAGCAGCATAAAGACACATTTATATCATATTACCTTTGATCTATACCATTAGTGACTGATGTGACACAAGTTTGTGAAAAGCTGTGCATTATTTTTAATGCCCACAACTGTTACTATTAAAGGCCAAACATTTTTATGCCAGCAAGTATACTCATCGCAGTGCTCTCTTGGGCACTTCAATCTACTTCTGTGCATTTGCCTTTTCCTTTCGATTTCTTCAGGAACTAGAGGCATAAGAAAAGGTGTAATGAAAAAATGGAGGGTGTCACACAATGGGGGTTATTTGGATAGCTAAAAGAAGTTATATTCACAGTACAGAGGTGATGACTGTCCCTTAACTTCTTCCTGCAAACAGATGAGGGAGGTTAGAATTCCCATGTCTCTAGTCAATGTAATGGTGATGACGCTGTTCCACTATGAGTAGGATGCTATTAGCATGGGTGATATCCTTGCCCAAATTATTCCAGGCATCAGCTTTATCCTGTGACTTAGTATAGTCCTCCTGTTGGAGCCTCCAGTTGTACTCCTTATGGAGGACGTCCAGAAAAATCTTTGACTCCTCCTCATACCACCTGTATCCTGTAAAATAAACATTGCCTCTCTTCTCCATCAATAATGATTCACTTCAAAAAATCTCAGAGAAAATGGCAAATGATTCGATGATTGGCACCCAGAATAGTTCTTGCCTGCCCCTGTGTCTGCACAATGAAGGGTATTAGTAGGCAACTCATTTGTGTGATGGATGGCAAACTCAGAAACTCAGAAATAGGTACCGCATTACTGTTTCCAATGACACTTTAAGGAATGAAACCTGGTAGCCTTCCATCCCTGTCTATGCTGTTGAGAATACATGCTCTATAGTGACCCCATCTGATGATGGTTAAAATATAAGATGACAATTATTTCATCCTAATATAAATGGCTGCCCACCAGTGCTCAGGTGTGTGCATAAATCTCCACAATGTTGATCAGGTTTGCTCATCGCACAAATTGAGCAATTCAGAAACAATAATGAGATGACCCCTAATTAGCATAATCATCCCACCCAGATATGTAAATCTATGTAATGACAGGCACTGTTCTAAGGAAGAAACATTAGAGCACAGACTTCTAGTCAGTCTGTTGGTTCTTCCAGTGTATTTCATGGTAGAGCCACTTCACTTCCTCCCATGTGCAGATGATGACAACTGTCCCTGCCCTTTGTACTTTCTTGGTTGGTTTGCCTATGGACATGCACAGCCTGGGATAAGTTTTCCACACAGTATCTGTATTTCTCCATTTGTATTTGTATACATACAGATGTGTATACATATCAGTATCTCTTTCTCTCTCTGTCTCTATGTACATATGTGCACCAATACACAGACACACGCACTTACACACACACACACACACACACACACACACACACACACACACATATATATATATATATATATATATATATATATATATATATATATATATATATATATATATATATATATATATATATGGGTCTACTACGGTTGATTGAAAACTCACTTGACTGAAAATGAAATTACTAGGCCACTTCACTGATAGCTCATGTCACTGAAAACTCATTTTTTTGAAACTCATTTCACTGAAAGTTATAAATGGCATTTTCCCCACTGTACTGCGACCCTGGACTTAGTATATAAAGTAAGGGGTGTGGGGGGGGGCACATCCACCCACATTGGGGGTGTGGGGGGCATAGCCCCCCACATGTTATGAACATTTTAAACTATACACAGTGATACTTACTAGTGCAATAAATAACTGTTTCCAAAAGAGAATATATAACTAAGATATGTGGGGGGGGCTTCTTCCTCCAAAAAAAGGAAGCAAATCTGGTGGTCCCCTGCCATAAACAAACTGTACAATAGAAGGAAGAAACTGTTGCAAAAGAGAGTAAAATCCCATGAGTGGAGGAGCTCCTTGGTCAGTCTCAGTAAGAAGCTGCAATCCCTGATAAAATCCTCCAAAGCTAGTTATGAAAACAAAATCGCCACTGATTCTAAAGACAACCACAAAGCATTCTATAGCTATATCAAGAATCTCAATGGCAACACTCAGATATGCTCTGAGTTACAGCACAATGGCACTAAATATACAGACCCAACTGATATTGCCAACGTCCTGGCAGATAGGTTCAGTGCTAACTTTACCCCCCCTCTCACCCCCTAAAGAGCCCATCTCTATACCGGAAGAATGCAAAGTTCCTATAATCACAGCTGCACAGGTAAAAACCACTCTCCAAAGCCAAAAACACAGCATCCATGGGGCCAGACAACATCCCAGGCTGCGTTTTACATGAACTACAGAACAAACTGGCACCCCACCTAAGTACCATGTTCAGTCATAGCCTTCCCTCAGGCGTTGTGCCTGCTGAATGGCACACAGCGGCGGTTATCCCACTCCACAAGGGGGAAGCCACCATGGACCCTGGGAACTACCACCCCATTAGCCTGATGAGCCTGTTCTGCAAGGCCATGGGATGCATCATCATGGAACTTATAAACAAAGACATTGGTAATCTCCAATCTCTGGACCCCACCCAGTTCAGGTTTGTAAAAGACAGCTCATGTCTCCTAAACATGATAGACTTCTTTGAAGCAGTCACCAAAGCTGTAGACAAGCGTAAGGTGGTTCACACAGCCTATCTAGATCTTACCAAGGCTTTCGACACCATCTCCCACTATGGAATTATAGATAAACTCACTAAACTAAGTATAAATCCCTATGTCGCAAGATGGGTTGCCAACTGGCTCACTGACAGAAACCACACTGTGAAAGTAGCAGACTCCAAATCCGACTTCAGACCAGTGACAAGTGGAGTACCACAGGGTTCAGTCCTGGGTCCTCTCCTGTTTGGTATCTACTTATCTGAAGTACAGGCTAACACAGAATGTCTTTGGCTAATGAAGTTCGCAGATGACTGCAAACTAGGAGCCATAATAGAAACTCCTAACGATGTGGACATCCTACAAAAGGGCCTCACTGAGACAGATGCCTGGTGTCAAAGCCATGGCCTCAAGCTCAATGCCAAAAAGTGCATTGTCATCCCCTTTGGTAAAAACTCTGTACCCATGAGCTACAACATAGGCGGTAGTATACTTAACACCGAAAGTATGATAAATGACCTTGGGACACAGGTGGACAGTAGTCTCTCCTGTGATAATCACATCGCCACAGTAGTCAGGAAATCCTTCTACGTGGCACACCTCATCACAAAAGGTTTCTCACCCATAAAAAGAGAGGTCATTGTTCCTTTCTACTCATCACTCATTAGACCCATTTTAGAGTACAATGCCCCTTTTGGTATGTACCTCACAAGACATCTACAACAACTGGAAAGGCCACAGAAATACCTCACAAAGAGGATTACTAGCCTCAAACAGATGCCCTACGCAGACCGTCTCAAATAACTCCAGCTTTACTCTGTCGCATATCGCCTACTCAGAGGTGATCTCTGCCTAACATACAAAGCTATGTCAAACATCTGCAAACTTCATTAACCAAATACATTCTGTGCTAGCCTGTACTTCTGAGAAGTAGATACCTAACAGGAGAAGACTCAAGACTGAATCCTGTGGTACTCCACTAGTCACTGTTCTGAAGTCGGATTTGGAGTCTGCTACTTTCACTGTGTGGGTTCTGTCAGTGAGCCAGTTGGCAACCCATCTTGTGACATAGGGATTTTTACCTAGTTTAGTAAGTTTACCTATAATTCCAGAGTGGGGAATGGTGTTGAAAGCCTTGATGAGATCTAGATAGGCTGTGTTAAACACCTTACCCTAATATACGGCTTTTGTGACCGCTTCAAAGAAGTCTATCAGGTTTAGGAGACATGATCTTCCTTTTACAAACTCGAACTGGCTGGGGTCCAGAGTTTGGAGATCACCAATGTCATTGTTTATAAGTTCCATGATGATACATTCCATAGCCTTGCAGACCAGGCTCATCAGGATAATGGGGTGGTAGTTCCCAGGGTCCTTGGTGGCTCCCCCTTTGTGGAGTGGGATAAGCGTCGCTGTGCACCATTCAGTAGGCACAAAGCCTGAGGTGACGCTATGATTGAACATGGTACTTAGGTGGGGTGTCAGTTCATTCTGTAGTTCATGTAGAATGCAGCCTGGGATGTTGTCATGTCCCATGGATGCTGTGTTCTTGGCTTTGGAGAGTGTGGCTTTTACCTGTGCAGCCGTGATTACAGGAAATTTGCATTCTTTCGGTATAGAAAGGAGCCCTTTACGGGGTGAGTGGGGGGTAAAATTAGCACTGAACCTGTCTGCCAGGATGTTGGCAATATAAGTTGGTTCTGTATATTTAGTGCTATTGTGCTGCAACTCAGAGCAGATCTGAGTGTTGCCACTGAAATTATTGACATAGCTATAGAATGCTATGTGGTTGTCTTTAGAATCAGTGCCAATTTTGTTTTTGTAACTAGCTTTGGAGGATTTTATGAGGGATCTCAGCTTTTAACTGAGGCTGACCAGGGAGTTCCTCCAATCATGGGATTTTACTCTTTTTTGCAACAGTTTCTTTCTTCTGTTGTAGAGTTTTTTTTATGGCATGGGACCACCAGATTGGCTTCCTTTTTTTGGAGGATAGCATCTTGATTCTGTTAGGGATTGCACGATTCATGCAGTTGTGTATGTGCTTATAAAGTGCATTTGTGTAGGATTCAGCAGCTGTACCTCTATTGTCTGAATGCATGGGTGTCGTGAAGCTTGCCACTTCTGTCTTAAGAAGCGTGAAATTGTCTTTGGAGAAATTTTTTACGGTGGTTTACTTAATGGGGGGTGGAGGCAGGATGTGGATGTCTTGGGTGATTAGCTTGTGGTTGGATCTGACCAATGAGGAATTGACCTCTGGTGTGGAACACCGGTTGCCCATGTTGGTAATGACCAGGTCTAGAATATTGCTGCCCCTGGTGATGGTGTGGATAAGTTGATCCAAGGTGCTGGAATTTATGAATTCCAGAAAACATTGAGTAAAAGAGTTGGTACATGAGTAGTTTTTCCAGTTAATGGTGGGGTAGTTGAAATCGCCCATTATTAGGGTGTTAGGTTGCACCCTAATATTTTCCAGTGTATCAAGAATTGAGGAGTGGGAATCCTGGGGTATGGTGGGGGATCTGTAGCAAGCTAAAATTTGGATTGTGGTCTTGCCCAGAGTTAGTTGCACTTGGATAATCTTGGCTGCATTATGCTGAGAAACTAGCCTGGAGGTGTGGATATCCTTATTGAATATGGACATGCCTCTGCCTTTAGTGTTTTGGTCCAGGTTAGGTGGCCGAAAGGTGTGGTATGAATTAGAGCCTGGTAATGCAGGGGTGCTTTCTGGAGCCTTGAACCAGGTCTCTGTCACTGCACAGATGTCGATGTTCTCCATTTTAAGGAGTGACTCGAGTGAGTGCATTTTGAGGTTTAGACTTCTAGCATTGAGTAGCATTACCCACAGATTTTGCTTGCTTGTACCTGTTACGGTGGTGAGTTTCTTTGCCCATAAACAACAAGAAGTAATGGGGCTTGAGAGAGGGGCTTTTAAATTTAGAAAATCTAATTTCCAACCACCCTACCAAGGGTCAGTTAAGTTATTTGAACAGAAGGTACTGCATGATTTGCATGTTAATCAAGGCTCTATATTTAAAAATGTCTCTTATAATTTAACATCTAGTGAAAAGGTGGCCATGAACCAATTAAAACAGAATGAGAAGTTGGTAATATCTGGAGCAGATAAAGGAGGGGCAACAGTAGTTTGGGATATTCAGAACTACAAATTTGAGGCTGGTAGGCAGCTGAAAGGTCCCATATCATATTTTAAGCTCCCATTAGATCCAACATTGGGATTTAAGAGGACTATAAATGAATATTTATTCGAGTTGTGGAAGAAGGGACTATCCAGTAATCTAGGTCTATCCAACTGAAGGTAGATGATCCACAACCTCAGTATTTTTATATAATACCCAAAAATCCATAAATGTATTACTAAACCTCAGGGCCGCCCCATTGTAGCAGGTAGGGGCTCTTTGATAGAGCCCATTTCCATCTATTTAGAAAACAAGATAATAGCACTTTTGATGTTTGTTAGAGCAAGAATTAAGGACACCAATCAATTTTTGTTACCTATGAGTGACTTGCAAGTCCCATGTCATGCTTCTTTGGGAGCACTTGACATCCAGGCATTATATACCAGTATTCCACACCAGGGTGGTATTCAAGCAGTAAAATATTGGTTACAATATTCTGATATATATATATATATATATATATATATATATATATATATATATATTTATAAAACAAGATGGAAGTTGAATTGTTATTGACATTATTAGGATTATTGTTAGAACATACTGCATTTTTGTATGACCAACAATGGTACCTGCTGATTAAGGGTACTGCTATGGGAGCTACATTTCCACACATTTATGTGGACCTTTTCATGGGATATTTGGAGCTTAAATATATTTACAATGAAAAAAACTTGTCTCAGTTGGTAATGTGGTGCAGATACTTGGATGATTGTTGGGTAGTTTGGGATGGCAACTTGGATGGCTGGAAGACCTTTGTATCTTATTTAAGCAACAATGAGTTTGGAATACATTTTAGTGGCAAAATTGATTTATTCAATGTTGAGTTCTTGGATGTTAATGTAACTAAGGTTATAGATGGAACTACAGTCACCAATCTCTATTGTAAACCTTTTTCCAAAAACGTATTGGTGCATGCTAACAGTTGTCATCCCAGACATATAGTCAACAATATTCCCAAGGCCCAATTTTTAAGATTGAGATGTATCTGTACCATGGATAGGGATTTTCAGGTTGAAGCTCACAAACTCAAGTCCAGATTTACATCTAGTGGGTACAAAGAATCTTTGATCAAACAAGCACATCAGCATTCATCTTTAACTTTAAGTTCATATTTGTTGGAGGCCAAAGAAGTCAGGCTAATGGATGAAGAGTGTACACTTAGGCTGATTACTTTCGGTACCATTACATTTATGGTGCAACCTGCAATAGCCAAATATTGGCACATATTAAAATCAATTTTTTGCAGTATTATTGGATGATAAATGTAGGTTCAGTTACCATAGAGGAAAAACTTTAGGGGAGCACTTTTTATCATATAAGAAGGGAAGCACCCACGAGAGAGGTGCATCAGTAAAAACTTTAGTGGGTAGTACTTACTGTGGTCATTGTAAATTTTGCAAGTTGATATCAAGAACCAAATCCTTTACATATATAAATACCCCCAAGGTTTATGACATAAGACACTCAATAACATGCAAAAGTGAATGGATCACATACATGGCAGTATGCCAATGTTGGTCTTTTTATATAGGACAGACGCCATGTCCATTTAAACAATGTATATCATTACATGTCAGTGACATTAAATGTAAGTGTTCATGCCATGCATTATACAAACATAAATTAGCTCATAATACAGCTCGTTTTGTATTTTTGGGGATAAATAAAGTAGAGGGTAATCATTTTACAGTTTCTGAAAGGCATGATATTTTGACCAGGAAGGAACGTATGTGAATTATCAATCTGGGAGCATTGTTTAAACGAGGTCTTAATGACCATTGGTAATAACTGGTATAGGATCATATTAACAGGTTGATAGGTAATTATAATTCAAGCATTATGAATGTTCTTTGTATCTGTATGAATGTGTTAATGTTTATGAGTTTAATTGGTGATACATGCATTCATTTATATATGCATGTAGACTTTTTACATATATATTTTTACATTTCATTATATGTATACATGACTGCAAAGAGGTTTGTGCTTTTAAATGCATGTATACACATAGGCACAAGTGTATAAGGGATTTGTATGGGTACATGCGTGCATCATAATACATATGTGCACATAAAAATATATACATATATATGTTAGTGCATATATGTGTGTGTGTATACATGTCAATATGTGTTTATATATGTATACAACAAAAACTATTTTGCAGGGATGTATTACTAGCTATGCTTTCACTAGTTTAGGGATGAAACAAGAGTATATATTCCTGTAACAATGTTAATAAGGAAATAAGTTTTATATATGTAATGCCGCTTTAAACATTAGATGTATATATAAGGGGAAGAATGTTTATGACACACACTGACAACGCTAAGTGGCGAAACCGGTCTGTCTGTTGTGGAGATTGTGATCCATCATTAAAGCTCTGCACGCATCCCTGTTTGGTGTTGTCTTTATGTGCTGGAGTATTATTATTTTTATTATATAATTATATATATATAAATATACATGTACGGGTCCCCTACAGATGATCAAAATCTGAAAACTTTGACTTTCATATGGCCGAGACCATATGATCGAAGTTTTAAAACTTCTAACATTCTGTACGGAGATCTCTATAAAGCATGGAATGGGAAAATTTCCCTTTTCCTCGCTGTAGTGTGATATCGGAGTTGGTATATTTAAATAGCAGGGGGTGTGGGGGTGCAGGGGGGTTGTCCCCCTGCAAAAACATCCAGGAATTTTTGTTTTGTTTTGTTTTATTTCAAGTGTTTGAACTTTGAAATGTCGATCTTGTGGTCTCGACCATATGAAAGTCGATGTTTTAAAAGTTTGATCATCTGTAGTAGACCTATATATATATATATATATATATATATATATATATATATATATATATATATATATATATATATATACACACACAAACAACCACACACACACAAATATATATATATATATATATATATATATATATATACACACACATATATATGGGATAGCTGGAATAAGTTAAAATTTGGGTGGTCAACCTTTGTATTGCTGACTCATGTTGGTCAAAATGTGGAAATGGTCAAAAGAAGTGTGAAATCAACATTCTCCAGGATAGGGGGATATGCCCTTTCCCGGATATTTTGCAGTCTCAAAGTTAGACACATGCCCCCTGCAAAAACAATTTTGCTTCATTTTTGTTTTCTGTGGATTAGCCTTTGAGCATGTACTGTGGAGTGCTGACGTGTTATTGTGGATGTAAGTGTAAATGTAAAGCACACTGACATTTTCATGAACTGACTAATAGTATAAGTATATATAGATTCATACATATGTAAATACATATACTATTACATATGTGTGTGTATATATATATATATATATATATATAGATATAGATATACAGACATACATATACATAAATATGTGTGTGTATATATACACACAGACAACATTTGCATATGTATATGATATCTGTGTATTTTATGTTTTGTTTTTTTTGTCTGGACCAACATCACCACCATCATTGGGCAGAGCAACTGCAATGAAACCTTCTTGCAGATACACATTTAAAATAGCAACAACAACCCCAAGCATATTTGTATAATGTACTATGTCTGAACACATGTCTGAACACAGGGTATGGTCAATTTAAAATCTGAAGCGAGCACAGTGTTATTGTGCTGCAGTTAGACATTTTTTAATCACTCCTCTTCTATCTTGTTTTGCCTTATTACCATATATGTTGCTTCACTATAAGTCATTAGCATACAACACGGTGGACCACATAATTTGGCATAGCCATGTCATATAGCTGGGTTTTTTGAGCTGCACCCAGTCTGAATATGGCTTTTCATCACAAATTTGCCACATGACGCAGCAAAG
This sequence comes from Protopterus annectens, assembly GCF_019279795.1. Classification (NCBI taxonomy): domain Eukaryota; kingdom Metazoa; phylum Chordata; order Ceratodontiformes; family Protopteridae; genus Protopterus; species Protopterus annectens. The sequence goes on along the minus strand of NC_056726.1, from coordinate 199,117,268 downwards.
TTTTTTTAATCTGGTTCAATGTGTCTCAGGTGTACGATCCGATTATGATTCTGAACAACAAACTGAAACTAAACTGAGGGACCAGGTGTTGCCTGTTCATAGGTTCATAGGTGTTTGCTAGGCTAACAACCACAAGGGCCTTTTTAAGCCTAGCCATGCATCCCAAATCTCTGACGAGTTCTGATACCCTTAATAAGTGTAAGCATGGGCCTGTGAGATGAACCATTTACAGGTTACCTGTTTGCATCAGAGGCACAGGTGCCAAACCAGGGATGAATTTCTGCTTTCCCATCCAATTGTCCAAATTGCACTTGAACTGGATTAGGGAAGAAGTTTGCTTTTCATGGATGGGGAGCCTGTTCCATAGACGGGGTAGTCTCTGGGTTACATACCTATCACTCCAGCAGGTCATATTTATATCATAGGCAAGCTTTAAGCATTTAGAACAGGTAATTTTGGTACTGTTTGTTTTGTGGATATGCAGGCGGTCCATCAGAGTGAGGTCTGGCAATGCCTTGTATGCCAGGCATAGATCTCCCTTCAAAAGCCTGTAGGAGACAGAATACAGGGACAGGGCCTTGAGGTGGTCTGCATAGGACATATTACTTATGCCCTGTATTCTTTTAGTGAGGAACTGCTGTGGATGTTCCAGTTATTGGATATGCCTGGTTAGGTACATACCAAAGGAAGCATTGTAGTCAATGAGAGGTTGGATGAATGCCAAATACTGTGGAACAATGACTTCCTTGAACTTAGATGCCATACCTTTGTTTATAAGTTGCGCAACATAGAATGATTTCCTCACTGCTGTAGACACGTGATGATCAAAGGCTGGATAACTATTTATGTGTGTCCCTAAGTCCCTGACTCCTGCGTCAGCTCTAAGGGGTGTGTTGTCAATATGATGGTTACCAGGGATGGATGACTTCCCAAGGGATACTATTATGCATTTCTTGGCATTTAGTTTTAATCCATGACCCTGCCACTAGTTGTTTGTCTGTGTCAACCCCACCTGGAGAACATTTGTGTCAGTGTGGGATTCAATGACAGCTCCTAATTTGCAATCATCTGCAAAGTTAGACAGCCAGAGACCACTGACATTGGCCTTGACTTCTGAGAAGTAAATGCCAAAAAGGGAGCGGTCCAAGGACTGATGCCTGAGGGACTCCACTTCTGATGGGCCTCTTTGTAGAGGTGGACTCCACAATTCTAACTTCCTGGTTCCTGTCAGTGAGCCAGTTGGCTATCCACTGGGTGACATACGGCTTTGACCCTAACCTTTTGAGTTTGTCAGCAATGCTCGAGTGGGGTATTGTGTCAAATGCCTTGGCCAGGTCAAGCTAGGCAGTGTGAACAATTTTTCCCTCATCCATTGCATTGGTGACTTTTTCAAAGAAGTCCACCAGGTTGAGTAGGCATGATCTGCCCTTTACAAAATCAAACTCGGTTGGGTCCAGTGTCTGGAGGTTTACTATATCTCTAGCGATCATCTCCATGATAATTCTTTCCATGGCTTTACACTAGCGAGACTTATGAGTCTGTAGTGTCCAGGGTCTGTAGAGGGCCCACCTTTATCATGTCTTCCTATTTCCATGATAGGAACGATGCTGAGATCAAGCTTTCTATATTGTCTCAGAATCTGTCCACTGTGGTGAATACAGAAGATCTTACTCTCCTGCACTATTATTATGTCTCTTCCCTCAGGTTTACTAATGCCGATTTGTTGTAACTTGAATGACGGCAGAATTCAACAGCCAGATTAGTGATTTGTACTTCTATGGCCAGTCATATATATGCAGTTTTGCAGGATCTGCAATAGCTTGCAGTTGTTACCAGCTATGTAAGAACCTGACCCACACCTGAAGTGCAGGTTATCATGGAGGATTATGGGAATGAGCTACTTCTGCTTCCCATAGTACAGGCTTTGATTCTGTCAGTCTCCATTTGCCTGTTGTGTGACTTAACTAATCACTTAACTAGACAATGCCCTGGGTAATTGAAACATTGGGCTCGGCTACTCAGTGGTCACTTGAACTGGCATGCCTGGTAACTGTCTATGAAACTATGAACCTATGTGCTTACTTAAAGGTGTGGCTTAGACCCTATGTTCTCTTTGCATCTCATAGTACTCTGGGAAGGGATGTTGATCTTTGACTAGATTAGAAACATTGGTGAAAATATCTTTGGCTTTATTTTCCCCAATCCATTGCTATTTTTTATTGCTGTGTACTGTCATTGCATAGGGAAGGTCTGTTGATGTCTTGTTTATTTCTATGATGTAAAATAATTTTACCTTCAGCATCCAAATGCTCTAAAGAAAGAGGCAAGTAAACAAAAAACAAACAAATAAATGCACATACTTCTCTGTATTTACTTTTCATCTTTTCCAGTAATTCCATTTTATCTTTTTATTCTACATTTAAGAAGGGATAAAATGAATCTTTTTCTATACCTTTTAAATTATCCTTTTGTCCTTGTTTTACTGTTTCATTAAAGTTCATGTTCTAAGCCTAGTTTTGAATAGCTAGTGGAATAGCTGCTGCTAAAGGTGCTAGAAGTTATTCACTTAGCCAGATCCCTATAATAAATGGCAGACTGACCTCCCACCACAAGAATTAAGTTTTACTTAGACTACTGTGCCATGACCTGATATTAAATCACAGTGCTTAATAGGATAAATGAAACTCAGGCGTTATCAGTTTTTTGAAGAAGGAAAGTTGGCTCCCAGTAAGAAGGGAGATTTTTCAATAAACCTGATGTTACTGTAGGACCCGAAGTGCTCACTTTGGTTGGGAAATGGCTGGCTGTAAACATAAGACTTCTGCTCTCCCCACCGTAAGACCTAGCCATACTTCATCTGTTAATCATTCATCTGATTCATGATGAACAATGGGAATTCTATCTTGTACATGTCACAGTGGATAATCCTTTTCCTTAAATGGATGATGAAGGGGTCATGGGAGTTTACCAGTACAGTTTGTATGTGTTTTATAAGCACAGAGAAGTTCAGTGATCATGTTAAGAGCTAAGTACAGAATCTCAGGCTCACTTTTGTGTTCCATTTGCTCCTACTGCATCTGTTAATCATTCATCTGATTCATGATGAACAATGGGAATTCTATCTTGTACATGTCACAGTGGATAATCCTTTTCCTTAAATGGATGATGAAGGGGTCATGGGAGTTTACCAGTACAGTTTGTATGTGTTTTATAAGCACAGAGAAGTTCAGTGATCATGTTAAGAGCTAAGTACAGAATCTCAGGCTCACTTTTGTGTTCCATTTGCTCCATGAATTTAAAGAATGAAAGAGTGCGTGTGTGTGTGTGTGTGTGTGTGTGTGTGTGTGTGTGTGTGTGTGTGTGTGTGTGTGTATTGTCAATTTTAGGTAAAATACAACTGATTTGAGCACAGCACTTCACCAAGACATGTCTTGTGTGATTATAATGACATTGGATATCACAGTGTACCCATGATATAAAGATGATGCAGTCTGAATATGTGAAGGTTGCATCTTCATTGACTGCTGATGATGTTGTACACTTAATATCAAATTAATTTACTGCTGACCCTAAAGCAGATGTTATGAAAATAAGCATTTTCAACTCAAAGATCTTGTTTGTCTCACAGAAAAAGTGGATAGCAGATGGGGAGGGAGGGATCAGATAGAGAGTGCCTAAGCATGCTGGAGTCTTGTTAAATGAGTAAAGATAAAGGCAAGTCTCTGTAACAAGCAAATGGGCCACTTATGGATAATGAGTATGGTGCAGTTAAATAGCAAAGAATAGACATACATCAGTAGAGTATAGGGACTGGATCCCAGGAACTACCACCCCCATCAGTCTGATGAGCCTGATCTGCAAGGCCATGGAACATATTATCATGGAACTTATAAACAAAGACATTGGCAACCTTCAAACACTGGACCCCACCCAGTTTGGGTTCGTGAAGGGCCGATCTTGTCTCCTGAACCTGATTGACTTCTTTGAATCAGTCTCCAGAGGCGTGGACAAGGGTAAGGCAGTCCACACAGCCTATCTGGACCTTGCAAGGTCTTTGATATCATCCCCCACTCTGGAATCATAGATAGACTTACTAAGCTAGGTATTAATCCCTACATCACTCGATGGGTTGCCAACTGGCTTACTGAAAGAACCCACACTGTAAAAGTAGCTGACTCCAAATCCAGCTTCAGGCAAGTGACAAATGAGTACCTCAGGGTTCAGTTCCAGGACCGCTCTTGTTTGGCATATACTTCTCTGAAGTACAGGCCAACACTAAGGGACTCTAGCTAACAAAGTTCACAGGTGACTGCAAACTGGGAGCCATTATTGAATCCCCAAATTATGTGGATACTCTACAAAAGGGCCTTACAGAAACAGATGTTTGGTGCCAGAGCCAAGGGCTCAAGCTCAATGCCAAGAAATGTATAGTTATCCCCTTTGGGAAAAAACATGTACCCGTGAATTACCACATAGGTTGCAGTACACTAAACATCGAAAATGTGATAAGAGACTTAGGGACATAAGTGGACAGTGGTCTCACCTTTGATAACCACATCACCACAACAGTCAGGAAATCCTTCTATGTGGCACACCTCATCACTAAGGGCTTTTCATCCAGAAAAAAAGAGGTCATTGTCCCACTGTACTCTTCCCTCATTAGAGCCATTATAGAATACAATGCCCTGTTTGGTATGTACCTCCCAAGATATCTGTAACAACTGGAAAGGCTGTAGAAATACCTCACTAAAAGAATCACAAGCCTAAAGCAGATGCCCTACGCTGACCACCTTAAAAAACTCTAGCTGTACTCTGTCGCATATCGTCTGCTCAGAGGCGATCTCTGCTTAACATACAAGGCCATGTCAAACCCAGAGCTGTTGGACACACTACACTTAAAGAAATCCCAATCCCTCAGAGCCACACGCTCCAGGGATCTAAACCTTGTCATCACAATAAACAAAACATGCTGGATGGATAGATTCCTGAGTGCCAAACCAGGGATGAATTTCTGCTTTCCCATCCAATTGTCCAAATTGCACTTGAACTGGATTAGGGAAGAAGTCTGATTTTCATGGATGGGGAGCCTGCTCCATAGATGGGGTAGTCTCTGGGTTACATACCTATCACTTCAGCAGGTCATATTTATATCACAGGCAAGGTTTAAGTCTTTAGAACAGGTAATTTTGGTACTGTTTGTTTTGTGGATATGCAGGCGGTCCATCAGAGTGAGGTCTGACAATGCCCTGTATGCCAGGTATAGATCTCTCCTCAAAAGCCTGTAGAAGACAGAATACAGGGATAGGGCCTTGAGGTGGTCTGCATAGGACATATTACTTATGCCCTATATTTTTTTAGTGAGGAACTGCTGTCGACGTTCCAATTATTGGATAAGCCTGGTTAGGTACATACCAAAGGAAGCATTGTAGTCAATGAACGGTCCGATGAATGCCAAGTACAGTGGAACAATGACTTCCTTGAACTTAGATGCCATACCTTTGTTTATAAGTTGCGCAACATAGAATGATTTCCTCACTGCTGTAGACACGTGATGATCAAAGGCTGGATAACTATTTATGTGTCCCTAAGTCCCTGACTACTGTGTCAACTCTACGGGGTGTGTTGTCAATATGATGGCTACCAGGGATGGATGACTTCCCAAGGGATACTATCATGCATTTTTTGGCATTTAGTTTTAATCCATGACCCTGACACTAGTTGTTTGTCTGTGTCAACCCCTCCTGGAGAACATTTGTGTCAGTGTGGGATTCAATGACAGCTCCTAATTTGCAATCATCTGCAAAGTTAGACAGCCAGAGGCCACTGACATTGATCTTGACTTCTGAGAAGTAAATGCCAAAAAGGGAGCGGTCCAAGGACTGATGCCTGAGGGACTCCACTTCTGGCTGGCCTCTTTGTAGAGGTGGACTCCACAATTCTAACTTCCTGGTTCCTGTCAGTGAGCCAGTTGTCTATCCACTGGGTGACATACGGCTTTGACCATAACCTTTTGAGTTTGTCAGCAATGCTCGAGTGGGGTAGTGTGTCAAATGCCTTGGCCAGGTCAAGGTAGGCAGTGTGAACAATTTTGCCCTCATCCATTGCATTGGTGACTTTCTCAAAGAAGTCTACCAGGTTGAGTAGGCATGATCTGCCCTTTACGAAACCAAACTGAGTTGGGTCCAGTGTCTGGAGGTTTACTATATCTCTAGCGATCATCTCCATAATAATTCTTTCCATGGCTTTACATATAAAACTAGCAAGACTTATAAGTCTGTAGTGTCCAGGGTCTGTAGAAGGCCCACCTTTATCATGTCTTCCTATTTTCATGATAGGAACAATTCTGAGATCAAGCTTTCCATATTGTCTCAGAATCTGGCCACTGTAGTGAATACAGAGGATCTTTCTCTCCTGCACTATTATTATGTCTCTTCCCTCAGGTTTACTAATGCCGATTTGTTGTAACTTGAAAGACGGCAGAATTCCACAGCCAGATTATTGATTTGTACTTCTATGGCCAGTCATATATATGCAGTTTTGCAGGATCTGCAATAGCTTGCAGTTGTTACCAGCTATGTAAGAACCTGACCCACACCTGAAGTGCAGGTTATCATGGAGGATTATGGGAATGAGCTACTTCTGCTTCCCATAGTACAGGCTTTGATTCTGTCAGTCTCCATTTGCCTGTTGTGTAACTTAACTAATCACTTAACTAGACAATGTCCTGGGTAATTGAAAAATTGGGCTAGGCTACTCAGTGGTCACTTGAACTGGCATGCCTGGTAACTGTCTATGAAACTATGAACCTATGTGCTTACTTAAAGGTGTGGCTTAGACCCTATGTTCTAGCTTTGCATCTTATAGTACTCTGGGAAGGGATGTTGATCTTTGACTAGATTAGAAACATTGGTGAAGATATCTTTGGCTTTATTTTCCCCAGTCCATTGCTGTTTCTTATTGCTGCATACTGTCATTGCATAGGGAAGGTCTGTTGATGTCTTGTTTATTTCTATGATGTAAAATAATTTTACCTTCAGCATCCAAATGCTCTAAAGAAAGAGGCAAGTAAAAAAAACAAACAAATACATGTACAATCTTCTCTGTATTTACTTTTCATCTTTTCCAGTAATTCCATTTTACCTTTTTATTCTACATTTAAGAAGGGATAAAATGAATCTTTTTCTATACCTTTAAAGTTATCCTTTTGTCCTTGTTTTACTGTTTCATTAAAGCTCATGTTCTAAGCCTAGCTTTGAATAGCTAGTGGAATAGCTGCTGCTAAAGGTGCTTGAAGTTATTCACCTAGCCAGATCCCTATAATAAATGGCAGACTGACCTCCCACCACAAGAATGAAGTTTTACTTAGACTACTGTGCCATGACCTGATATTAAATCACAGTGCTTAATAGGATCAGTGAAACTCAGGCACTATCAGTTTTTTGAAGAAGGAAAGTTGGCTCCCAGTAAGAAGGGAGATCGTTCAATAAACATGATGTTACTATAGGACCGGAAGTGCTCACTTTGGTTGGGAAATGGCTGGCTGTGTATACATAAGACTTCTGCTCTCCCCACTGTAAGTCCTAGCCATACTTCATCTGTTAATCATTCATCTGATTCATGATGAACAATGGGAATTCTATCTTGTACATGTCACAGTGGATAAACCTTTTCCTTAAATGGATGATGAAGGGGTCATGGGAGTTTACCAGTACAGTTTGTATGTGTTTTATAAGCACAGAGAAGTTCAGTGATCATGTTAAGAGCTACAGAAGTACAGAATCTCAGGCTCACTTTTGTGTTCCATTTGCTCCATGAATTTAAAGAATCCTTTGTGTGATTATAATGACATTGGATATCACAGTGTACCCATGATATAAAGATGATGCAGTCTGAAGATGTGAAGGTTGCATCTTCGTTGACTGCTGATGATGCTGTACACTTAACATCAAATTAATTTACTGCTGACCATAAAGCAGATGTTATGAAAATAAGCATTTTCAACTCAAAGATCTTGCTTGTCTTACAGAAAAATTGGATTGCAGATGGGGAGGGAGGGATCAGATAGAGAGTGCATAAGCAAGCTGGAGTCTTGTTAAATGAGTAAAGATAAAGGTAATCAGGGGACTGGCCAGGAGACAAAAGCAGCATCAACTGAACTGCAGGCATTATAGTAGATTGCAGATTGTGGTGGTAAAGAGGGGGAGTGGAAAATTAGTTTTAGGACAAAACTATCAATTTTGCAGATAGGCTGTCTCCATCCTTACCTTTTGTCATAGGTTTGGGTAGTGATTGAAAGAATGTGATTGCAGATACAAGTTTATATGAGGTTCATTGGCAGGGTAGCTAGGTTCACATTCTGTGGCAGAATGAGGAGTTCAGCCATCTTGAAAAATCTTTGGATGACTGTCACTGTTTATTCATGTTGGGAAGAGTAAGTTACTATGATCTAGGATCCTGGTGAGGTTGTCTCTAACCATTCCCCATGGAAGGTGTGCCCGGCATACCTCACCAGTCGCAGACCTTGGTGTAGACCCTGTAGAGACTCTCAGCTTGCCTTGGAACCCACAGGAATCCCACAGAGTGAGATGGAAACTGTTGTTGGGGCTTGGTAAATCTGATCTGCTTTGCTTATTTTGCCTGCATTTCAATTCTTATTAGGAAAAGTGGTTTAGAAAAGTAATGTTTATTAAAAATTACTATTGTTTACATAAAGTGTGATACTATTAGTAGTATTAAAAGGTATGTGATCAGGTGGTGTAGATAATGTTAGAGAATGTCTAATTTATAAGACTGAAAGTGTTTCCCACATTTTCTTAATGACAATAGGATATTTTGTATAAAAAGGAGTTTTATTTTCTTTGTCTGTGTGTTTGCTTGTTTGTTTGTTTGCTTGTCTTTGGTGATCAGGAAAGGCCAACTGGACAAGCTCATTTCATTGGAGGCCTAGAGGAGAAAAGCTACACAAAATAAATTTACATGTAATGCATGAATAGTAGGATTTAACAGAAAAAAACAGATAATTCATATTCAATAGCATTTCAAAACAGAAATTAAAAATAAAATTAATTGAGAACATTTTATACAAACAAACAAACAAACAACAAAATGTTAGAATAGGAATTACAAAATATTTACTGAAAGTATTGTATCATATGATTGAGTACCGTAATGTGAAATTGTAGGAGCTGAGCTTAACAATTTGGGTGTATAGCAGTGAGAGTCAATGAGCTAGGCAGAGGGAGGACAGAGAAGGGTTTGTATATGGGGAAAGATGTAAAAGAATGGGAACTGTATCAGTTAGTGAATGGACAAGCAATATAATTAACTGATGTCTGGTAATACATTCAAGGATAAAAATTAGTAGCTTTACAGATGAAACACAATGGGAGACTATAAAATAGATGAAGAAGTTAAAGATAAGAAGACTAGCCTGCTGGGCAGGAGGCACACCAAGTGACACTGAAAGTAGTTAATAGATGTGTGTTGAAAGGCATATGAAAAACATACAGTAGCCATATGCAGAAGGTTTGAAGGGGAGTATAAAACAAAAGGGAAGTTAGAGTTGTTGCTAAAGGATAGTCTGAGGGTAAGACTAGCTTGGTGACCAGGAAAAGCAGAGCCAGGTTTTATTTAGGTGCTGTTTAAACAGAGATTTTAATCTGTATATCTTTTCACGGTTTTAAGTGTGTAGGGATTTTGTTCCAGTGCTCTGATACATAGTGAGAGCAGAAGCAATCTTCACCAGTGTGATATGATTTATTGATAGATAATAGGAATTTACTGCTAGATCAAAAGTCTGTAGTCATATCTGGAGAATATGAAGTTATGTGTGGTGTCTAGTTGTGAGAAAGTAAGTTGGTTTGGAAGTCTGAGACAGTTTAATTACTTTAATGACCGCTGGTGTGTTTTACAGGAAAGATTGTATGCAACTTTGTGATAGCATGATGACACTTTACACTTACAGGCAAGGCTGCTGACTGTTAGAGTGGGGAAAACAGAGTAGTGAAGGAAGAAGGTGGGTTGATGCTAAGGTAGGTTTTGAAATGTCTATCAGGTAACATGGGGGTCATGTTTTTAGTGAGTTTTTTGATGGAAAGAAATATATGATGGCCAGACTCAAAGATGTGCAAGTATGACTCCAAATGGCTTGGTTTAACTTAAAGTTTCCATTTTGGTGTTGTTTCTTAAGGTAATGTGAAAGGTGTGTTTCTGGTTAAGGAATTGTTTTGAAGTAAAGAGCATATGTTTGATTATTTTGGAGAAATTACGTCATGATTCAACAGTAGAAAAAGACTGGGCAATTTCCTGTAATTTTGTGGATTGAGAAGTAAAGGAGACTTTTTAAGTCATGATTCAATGGTAGTAAAAGACTCTTGGGTGATCTCCTGCCATTTTGTTATGGATGTGTTGGGTCTATATTAGAACACCAAACTTTAATTTAGCGTGTTCTAATATCAACCCACCTAAAATATCGAAGAAACAGAAAACCAAATTTTTTCCTAGGAAAAGAATTTGGTTGTCCGTTTCTGTTGCTTCGGTATTTTCAGCATTGTGGTGGAAAGTTACAGGTCGGGTTTAGGTAAGTGTGCGATAGTGTGGATGTGAGGGTTAGGGTAGGGTAGGTTAGTTAGGGTTAGGGCGCGAGTCAGGTAAGTGTGCAATTGTGTGGACATGAGGGTTAGGGTGGGGAAGGTGATTTAGGGTTAGGGCATGGGTGAAGTGACTGTGTGATAGTGACGGACCTTAGGGTTAGGGTTTGGGTTAAGGTAAGTGGATAGTAGTGGTATATGTATAGTTTAGTGTAGGGTTAGGTGTAAGAGTTTAGGTGTATGTGTGTGGATTGCTGTTTGTTTGGTGTGCTTGTGTTGTGTGTGTGGTTTGGAACAGCAAATTTTTTCCCTAGGAAAAAAATGCTGTTCTGTATATTCGATGTTTTAAATTTTCGATTAATAGGGTTTGATATTAAAACACTCAAAATTTTGAAAGTTCGGTGTTCTAATATAGACCCGGATGTGTCAGAGCAGATAAGGGTTTAATCTCTAGCATATTGTACAGAAATTGCATGTTTAGTAAGTGGTATGAAGTTTATTTGTGAAAATGTATAGCAGAAAGGAGCCAAGTACTGATCCTTGGAAAGCACCAGTGGAGACAGGCTGAAATCATGAGAGACCTTGTTGCCATTTAAAAGCCTCCTGGCAATTGGATAGATAATTGTAGAACCAAAAAAGAGAGAAAGAATGAGGCCTCAGGATGCATGTTCAGGAAAGAATTTCTGGTGAGACACTGTGCCAAGTGCTTTATATAAATTAAGGAAAGTGAATAAATTAAGTTGCACTCATTCCTGTTTCAATTAACAGAGTTGGCAAAATTAAGAAGATTACTGTTACATATCCATTTCTACTTACTTAGTAAAAGGTTTACTTGTTGGAAAACTATACCTGGACAGCACAGAAAAAGTTCTAATACATTCTATTGCACATGCATATTATACTGAAAAAGCGACTCAGTACTCTAAAACTTCATATGAGATGGTCGCTTGCAGGCTAGTTAAGCATGCATTGCAGGATACTCTTACACTGAGATTGCATGAGTTTACTATTATATACAGAAAGCAAATGTATATTTTACCTTAAGCCAATGCAAGTTCCAAAAAAATAACAGTAATAATAAAAACCTAAGCAGGACTTGCATATCACCAGCGGCAATTTACCGGGGGGCGGGGCAGGGAAAGCAGGGAGAAAAAAACAGATAGCAATAAATGCCAGCAATGAAGTTAGTTTCAAATGGCACAATGCATCATGAGAGGGAGGTAAGGAAGATCAATTTGTATTAGACAGAGTGGGATTACTCAAAACAAAAAGATCAGTATATAGGTGGACCCGAGTAACAGCTGACAACTTAAAACAAAAAGCAACAAAAACAATCATTAAGTAAAGGCAGCACAATAAGCCTGTTTTCATTGAGGAACAATGTATGGAAGATGGATTAAAAGACAGGGGAGTTCTGTTTTTAAACATTAAATGTGAATGAAGTATGATATCTAAGCAGTTCGGTAAAAAGAGCACAAACAAGTAAGAGAATAGTAGGAGGTAGATAAAAGGGCTGAGATAAAATTTGAAGAAAAAAAATACTGAAGGGGTGAATTTAGTTAAATAAGATATGAAGGACTGGAGGACTGCTGGAATTAAAGGTAGGGTACTAGAAAGCACAAACCAGGGGTATTACCATGTCCAGATAGATAAAAAGGTCTCTTTACCATACAAAGTAAATAGGAGACAGAAGAAAAACAGGGAGGGAATGGAGGAAAGAAGGCAAGGCTCGGTAACAAGCAAATAGGCCACTTATGGATAATGAGTATGGTGCAGTTAAATAGCAAAGAATAAACATACATCAGTAGAGTATAGGGACTGGATCCCGGGAACAACCACCCCCATCAGTCTGACGAGCCTGATCTGCAAGGCCATGGAACGTATTATCATGGAACTTATAAATAAAGACATTGGCAACCTTCAAACACTGGACCCCACCCAGTTTGGGTTCGTGAAGGGCCGATCTTGTCTCCTGAATCTGATTGACTTCTTTGAATCAGTCTCCAGAGCCGTGGACAAGGGTAAGGCAGTCCACATAACCTATCTGGACCTTGCAAGGTCTTCGATATCATCCCCCACTCTGGAATCATAGATAGACTTACTAAGCTAGGTATTAATCCCTACATCACTCAATGGGTTGCCAACTGGCTTACTGAAAGAACCCACACTGTAAAAGTTGCTGACTCCAAATCCAGCTTCAGGCAAGTGACAAATGAGTATCTCAGGGTTCAGTTCCAGGACCGCTCTTGTTTGGCATCTACTTCTCTGAAGTACAGGCCAACACTAAGGGACTCTAGCTAACAAATTTCACAGATGACTGCAAACTGGGAGCCATTATTGAATCCCCAAATGATGTGGATACTCTACAAAAGGGCCTTACAGAAACAGATGTTTGGTGCCAGAGCCAAGGGCTCAAGCTCAATGCCAAGAAATGTATAGTTATCCCCTTTGGGAAAAAACATGTACCCGTGAATTACCACATAGGTGGCAGTACACTAAACATCTAAATTGTGATAAGAGACTTAGGGACATAAGTGGACAGTGGTCTCACCTTTGATAACCACATTACCACAACAGTAAGGAAATCCTTCTATGTGGCACACCTCATCACTAAGGGCTTTTCATCCAGAAAAAAAGAGGTCATTGTCCCACTGTACTCTTCCCTCATTAGAGCCATTATAGAATACAATGCCCTGTTTGGTATGTACCTCTCAAGACATCTGCAACAACTGGAAAGGCTGTAGAAATACCTCACTAAAAGAATCACAGGCCTAAAGCAGATGCCCTACGCTGACCACCTTAAAAAAACTCTAGCTGTACTCTGTCGCATATCATCTGCTCAGAGGCGATCTCTGCTTAACATACAAGGCCATGTCAAACCCAGAGCTGTTGGACACGCTACACTTAAAGAAATCCCAGTCCCTCAGAGCCACACGCTCCAGGGATCTAAACCTTGTCATCACAATAAACAAAACATGCTGGATGGATAGATTCCTGACAAAGTGACTCCCCAGACTCTGGAATAGACTGCCCATACATGTCAAGCAGAGTGACTCTTTGGCCCTCTTCAAAGGGAACCTTGACAATTGGATGGGAGTAAGGAAATTCACCCCTGGGGTCATGTCAATCACTCTGCTAGATGGGGTCCAGGGAAGTAAATAGTGTGGGAAGAAATATCCAGGGAATTGTTATGGCTAGGATTGTATAGGCCATAGGGCTAATAGCCTAGTACCAACCTATGAACCTATAAGTGCACAGATCTACTGTTTAACAGGTGTTTTTATGCTTCACATACAGTGACTTCTATGGTGGTCGGATCTGTTGCTTGTGGTGGGTAGGCAAAAACAAAGCTTATAAATATCAGTAGAGTAAAGGGACTGGATAAACAGCATGGATCCACTGATTAACAGGTGTTTCTATGCTTCAGATACAGTTACGTCTATGGTGATCAAATCTGCCGCTTGTGTTTGGTAAGCCTAAACAAAGCTTATAAACCTTAAGCCAATGCTAGTTCAAAAAAATAATAACAGTAATAAGTAAATCCTAAGCTTCTTGTTCTTTTTCTTTTGGCTGTTCACATTAGGGGTCACCACAGTGGATCATCTATTTCCATTTCTTCCTGTCCTCTCCATCTTGTTCTCTCACACCAGCCACCTGCATGTCCTCTCACCATATCATAAATCTTAACTTAGGCCTTCCTCTTTTCCTCTTATCTGGCAGCTCCATCCTTAACATCCTTCTCCCAATATAACCAGCATCCCTCCTCAGCACATGTCCAAACCAATGCAATCTCACCTCTCTTGCTTTGTCTCCAAACTGTCCAACCTGAGCTGACCCTCTAATATACTAATTTCTAATCCTGTCCATCCTCATCACACCCAGTGCAAATCTTAACATCTTCAACTCTGCCACCTCCAGCTCTGACTCTTGTCTTTTCGTCAGTACCACCATTTCCAACCTATATAACATAGCTGGTCTCACCATCTTGTAGATCTTCCTTTTCTTACTGGTACCTGTCTATCAAAAATCACTCCTAACACTCTTCTCCACCCACTCTAGCCTGCCTGCATTTTCTTCACCTCTTTTCCACATTAAGCATTACTCTGAACTGTTGATCCCAAATATTTAAACTCCTCCACCTTCACCAACTCTACTCCTTGCATCCTCAGCATTCTTCTGTCCTCCCTTTCATTCACACACACATATATTCTGTCTTAGTCCTGCTGACCTTCATTCATCTCTTCTCTAGAGCATATCTCCACCTCTCCAGCGTCTCCTCAACCTGTTCCATACTCTCACTACAAATCACAATCTCATCTGCAAGCATCATAGCCCATGGGGACTCCTGTTTGATCTCGTCTGTCAACCTGTCTATCTCCATTGCAAACAAGAAAGGGCTCAGAGCTGATCCTTGATGTAATTCCACCTCTACCTTCAACACATCCGTCACTCCAACTACAGTACTCACCACTGTCATACTGCCCTCATACATATCCTGTACCACTCTTACATACTTCTGTGCCTCTTCCAACTTCCTCATATAGTACCAGAACTCCTCTTTAGGCACCCTGTCATATGCTTTCTCTAAGTCCACAAAGACACAATTCAACTCCTTCTGACCTTCTCTATACTTCTCCAGCAACACTCTCAAGGCAAACATTGCATCTGTAGCACTCTTTCCTGACATGAAACCATACTACTACTCACAAATCATCACCTCCCTTCTTAACGTAGCTTCCATTACTCTTTCGCATAACTTCATGCAGTGGCTGATCAGTTTTCTCCCTCTGTAGTTACTACAGCTCTGCACATCACCCTTATTCTTAAAAATCTGTACCAATGCACTTCTCCACTCCTCAGGCACCCACTTACTTCCCAAGATTTCATTAAACAATGTGGTTAAAAACCCCACTTCCATCTCTCCTAAACACCCCCATGCTTCCACAGGTATGTCATCTGGACCAACAGCCTTTTCATTCTTCATCCTCTTCATAGCTGTCCTTACCTCCTTCTTGCTAATCCATTGCACTTCCTGATTCACTACCCCCTATCATTCAACCTTCTCTTTCTCTCATTGCCTTCATTCATCAGTCCCTCAATGTACTGTTTCCATCTACTCAACACTCTATCCTCGCTTGTGTGTATGTTTCACTCATTATCCTTTATCATCCTTACCTGCTGCACATCTTTCCTAGCTCGGTCCCTCTGTCTAGTCAGTTGGTACTCCTCATTTTCTCCCTCCTTAGTGTCCAACCTTTCATACATCTCACCATATGCCTTATCCTTAGCCTTCGCCACCTCTGTTTTCATCATACACCTCATCTCCTTGTACTCCTGTCTACTTTCTTCATCTCTCTGGCAATCACACTTCTTTGCCAACTTCTTCCTCTATATACTCTCCTGTACTTCCTCATTCCACCACCAGGTCTCCTTGTCCTCCTTCCTCTGTCCAAATGTAACATCAAACACTTTTCTAGCTGTCTCCCTTACACCTTTGCTGTGGCTGCCCAGCTGTCTGGTAACTCTTCACTGCCACTCAGTGCTTGTCTTAACTCTTCCCTGAACTCCACCTTACAGTTATCCTTTTTTCAACTTCCACCATTTGATCCTTGGCACTACCCTCGCTCTCTTCCTCTTTTTCTTGATCTCCAACATCATCCTACAGACCACCATCTTATGCTGCCTAACTATGCTTTCCCCTGTTCCCAATTTGTAGGCTTCAGTCTCCTTCAGATTGCCCTCCTGGATAAGATATAATCCACCTGTGTGCATCTTCCTCCATTCTTGTATGCCACACTATGCTCCTCCCACTTCTTAAAATACATATTCACCACAGTCATGGCCATCCTTTTCACAAACTCCACTACCATCTGACCTTCTGAATTCCTCTGCTTTACACCATACCTACCTATCACTTCCTCATCCCCTCTGTTCCCTTCACCAACATGTCCACCGAAATCTGCTCCAGTCACCACTCTCTTACTCTTGGGTACACTCTCCACCACTGCACCAAACTTGCTTGCATAACACCATAGACAACATATGGGGGGGGGGGTCCAGGGAAAGCAGAGAGAAACAAAATATCTTGAAAGTAGTATTCTTGAAAGAGGTGGTAATGCTGCTTTGAATAAAGGAAGCTTGAAGTGACTTCTTTATACAAAGCACATCTGATAGCACTGAGCACATGACTTTTGCCACTAGTATTGGGGAAAAGATGTAGATGCTATAATTTAAGGACAGAGGAACAGTGAATAAGTATTACTAAATACCACTAAACAACATTAAAAAAGTAGAAAAAGAGAGAGAGAGAGAGAGAGATGACTGTATGTCAACAAGAAATCACTGGACTGGATTAAGAAATATTTATATGGCAGCATAAGAGCTAATCAGTATAGGTGAAGAGTAATGTGGCCTGAAGGCTGATTAGTTATGCAATAGGGAGACACACAGTGGGGTCATAATAAACAGAAAATTTGTTAGCAAAAACACAGCTGGTCTTGTAATAACTGGCACATAGTCATGACTGTCAGCTGCACTCATGAACCCTGTAGTATGCATGTGGCATGCTTGTAAAGATGTGTGCTCTCACACACAATGAAGTACCATAATAAGCAGAGCATATGGAGATGTGGAGGAATGGACCAGGGTGATGTGCCAACCAACTGCTATTTTGCCCAGTGCTACACCTAACTCAAGGAAGGTCAGCTATGTGACCACCCTTATGACTGGCCCCAGCAAATGGCACCAGATGGTCAGAGAAGGTAGTTGTTTCACTCTGCCAGTTAAATGTGGACATGTTCCAGGCTGCCAGCTTGGTTGGATGGGCCTTCCACCTCTGGTTGGATGACATACTGGGACCCACTGGTTGTGTACTGAGTGGGGAGCCTATGTCCCTCAATGGAAATAGACCAACAAAGAGTGTCACAGAAACCCTGTGGCAACCTAGTAATGGATAACTTACATCACTGCCGAAAGGTTGACATGGAGATTGCTGAGGATCCAGCAGGTGATAGAAAGGCAGGTAAATAGTATAGTAGCCAGTGCCACATTATGTCCACTGCCATGGCTGATACTGCATGAAATATAAACATAAATGGAGAGAAGCAAAATAAAAAAATAACATATTAAAACAGGTGCTATAGCAGGATGTGTGCCACAAGGGTCAAGATTAAATGCCACCAAATCAGTCCTTTCTAGTGTAGGACATGTGAGCACTGAATGAGTAAAAATAGTGTAACCACAAGGGTAAATGAAGCAAGGCTAAACCATCCTATGAGCCTGAAGTTGCCAGACCATAGGACCTTCCATCAGATGGTAGCCATGAACTATTTGACAGTGCTGTGAATGGCACCATGAAGAGCACACTATGTAGACCCCATCACTGATTTCGAAAAATAACAAATGTCAACACCAAGACATGGTCATAACAGTATACCATGACAAATATGGTAGGTACCATGAAGTCTGTCAGATGCATGACCATGGTCTGCCAGGTATAATTAGCACAAGAAGTGTATAATGGAAACAGGTAGGAGAGATGGAGAGTAAGACAGGGCAAACAGTCCAGTGAATCATTTAGTAACAGCAGTGAAAAAGCCATGAATATGATGCTGAATTATGGCAACCAGACATGTACAAAGCAGATGATGACACTCAGGTTGATAGTGGACCTCCAACACCTCCAATGTCAGTTCAGTCAGCATTGCTATGCCACCAAAGGGAAACCTTAATGGTAGGACAGGTGGTACAATCTGCACTGATAAACTATGTGACACATAATGCAAAGCAAATAATTAAATTAATTAAAAACAATGCAAACATGGATAATGAAACAAGTGTCTAAAAAATATGCAGCTGTAACATCTATGCTGTATGCATAAGCTGATGCCTGGACAGTCTTGCTTGCCACTTCAGGTAGACTAACAAGTTGTCTTCTATTTCACCAAGTGCTGTAAAACAGAAAAGAAAATTAAACGTGCCCATGAGCCCCAAGACTTGCATATAGCCAAACAAGAATTTCTACACATCAGTTACTAATAGGTAAGGCAGAACTCTGGCTTCTTTTCGCTACTGTCCTTCTCTTGTTGGCTAAGGTCAGGGTGGCACCTCTTTAAGTCACTATATCAATTCCAGCATGGCTCAACAAGATGGATGACTCCTGTGGCATTACACACTGCCCTGACAAGGCAGTGTTGGTCATCACTTTGTTCTGGCGACCTTCACAGGAATTGACAGCAGGTGCTCCCAGTGACCCTTGGGTAGTTAGTATGGAAAGCTTTTAGATTCTTTCCTGCATCACATAGGAGCTCTCCCAGACTCAGCCCCTTCAAAAGTCATGCCCTCTTTACAGGTTGCTATCCACAGGAAAATGGTAATACATTTGTATGTATGCCTGCTATGAGTGTCATATGAAATGCAGTAACAGGCAACAAGGCAGGGCACTGATGTCATTGCAACCATATGCTACCAGCCATTGTGCTAGACTGTTGATGGTGGTGCAGAAGCACACTGACCTAAAAGCATTAGCACAGTACAAACCACATTGGTGTCCATAGTTATGGCATGATATCCCTAGGGTCTGCAAAGCTGATTAACAAGCCCATGGCCCCATATATATCATGGACATGCCCATATAGGCACATATTGCTTTGCAGTCTTCAATGCATGTGCATAGCTAGGCACACGCCTCACTGAAGAGTCTCAGTCTAGAACACAGTGTGTTAAATGTATGATTCAAAGACATTTACTCTAAAATTTCCACATTAGCATTACTGCCATGCCACAAGCTTTGAATCTAGTCAATAAAAAACAGTTGCAGCTTTTGTGGTGCCCATTGCACTATTGAATTTTTCAGGAACAGTGAATGGAATGTAATTATGATATTTCTCTAGGACTGCAGAAGAAAGAACTGTTCAACAGTTGCTGTGACAAGGGTGCAATGCTCAGTGAAAACTGGGGAGAGTGACTGGATAAAAGTAGTAATTTTTTTCTTATTGGTAAAAGGGGTCATTTCATAGCTATCTGTTATGTAGCAGTGTATGTGTAGAACATCTGCAGAGATATTGGTGAGCAGTCTGTAGGAAGGTAGAAGGTGGGGAGACTGACTAGATAAGTGTAAGACTTTTTTTTTTTTTGGTGGGGTTGCTACATAGCAACCTAATCACATGGAGGGTGTAGACCACAAGAAAGGTTGCAAAGATGGATGAAAAAAACAAACAATGCACGCACATACACAACATACAATAATATTTGCAGGAGTTGTTTCCACTGGAATCCATTCTGAACAATTGTCCAATACTACTGGATGCCAAACCCTCTCAAGATGCACTACCACTTCTCTGTGCAGAATATCCAGTTCCCCTCAATCTCTTGGTCATATGACACACTCCCTTCTCAATCATTAGTGCACCCCACCATTACTGAGTCCATTGCAGGTTCCTGAGATTGTATATTTCCCCATTTGTTCCCTGCAACACTGTTGTGTTATATGGGTAGGTGATGTCTGATGTACAACTTGGCCATTCAATGCCCTTTACAGAAGAGCCTGGGTGTAGTATTGAATGCATCAGTTTTAATCTTTCTTGTGACTAATGAGGTTCATAGTTGCGGATTAGACATTGCATCTTTGCCAGTGCTTCAGAGTATAGTGCCCACATATACCACTCATAGTCTTCCCTTGCATCTGGTTCCTTCAGTGGTTCAGTCTCATGAGCTATGGCTCAAAGCTTATCCATCACCTCACAAAATAGGTCACATGTGTACCAGATACTGGAATTGCCGGGATGTCTGCATTGACACAGACACATTGTATATAGTGCACTGTACATTGAACACAACTTGGCAGCTGATGGAGTGGAAACTCTTCTGGATGATGTCCTGTTGTCCATGTGGAATAGTCAGAACCTTGATAATGACATAAGTGCAATAAATGGCCCAATGAACTACAGGTCAGTGGGCTGTTTCTGTTCTCCATGGTCCTTGAGAACCACAGACACCCATCCACTTACTGCAACCTAATATCAATGGACTCTTGTATGTTCATGGACTAGATGCCTGTGATACACCCACCCTGTCCCCCGGTGGTCACTGGAAGGTGACTGCATCAAAGCAATACATAAATTAGTATCCACAGGTTTGATATTCTATGTATGCCCCTGTCAGAGATATGATGATGTCTTGTATGTGTGCAGACAATTCTGCAGTGTTGAACATGATGGCATGACCCATCGAAGACATTGGCTGTTGGAGTATCCTCTAGCATAAACTGTTTGGGTAAAATGAACCTAGTTCTAGTATCATAGCATGCTGTCTGCCACTGTTCATTGCTAGTTGTACAATTTTTATACATTTCTAAATTGTTGTACCATGTTGCTAACCCTCATTTGTATTTACAATTGGGCTCATTATAATAATGTTGATCATTTCTATATATGATGCCTACAGTGCAATTTCACCTGCTTGTATAGTGGCTCAACTTGTGTCTCTGTAATCAGCCCTACCCTGTCTGCTACTACTCCTTGTGCTATTTTCCCAAACTCATTGTATTTGTTTATGAATCCCTCCCACTGTTTGTAAATTGCAAAGATCCCTTCCAGTAAAACTAAATATCCTCACTATTTTGTAAATATCATCTGCTTTTAAAAGAACTGTATTTATTTAATGCACTGATTTGTTTTCATAATGTATTCCCTAAGTGGATATGTATTTTTGAAAGGAAATGTACTACTTCAACAATGAATTATCTGTGCCAGTAATATGCTGGTGCACACTGCTGTCAGATGGCATTAGTAATACTATTTCCAGTGGAAGGATGTTTCCTTGTCATGCAGTGCCCTCACTACTTATGGAGCTACATAACTGTAGATAAATCATTTACAAATATTTCTGTATTCTAACAGAAAACATTCTGTATGCCCATTTTATTAATTTATGACATTATGATATTTGACTATTATGATGCTGAGCCATACACACACGCCTTTCTCATCATAAATTCAGGAACAATATGTAAACGTTTCATGTACTGTGCAGCAGACTAGAAATTCCATCTTCAAAAGAGGTGACATAGGTTTGCAAAGTGACAAATGTGTCGATCAAGCTGTTTTATTTTATTTGTTTTTAATAAAATAGCTCTTAGCAGGGATTATCTTGATTGTCTTAGTAAGCATATGATGTTCTTTTTAAGCTGGCATATCCACACATTTTTTGGAGTAAATAATGAAGAACAGCCATGCTTTGAGTTACTAGTGACTGTACAGCAGAATATGTAAATGTAATGCACTGCATATTTTACTCTGCCCATTAAGAATGGAAGGACTGCTATACAGATAATCAAGGCAGAAGTAATGAATAATTCACAAAACTGACTAAAGAATTTAATTTGAATAGTGTATGCATGCCCATGAACTGAAGAATTTTTTAAAAATTGCAGCCATATATTTTTTTTTCTTGTTTTGCATAAGATTGATAGTAAATGCTGTGTTAAGTTGGTTTTAAAGAAAGCATTATGATATACCACATACTAAAACTTCATAGTAGCACATTTACAAGTGTGCCTGTATCAAGGATTATTGCCAAACACATAGCACTCCTGCCATTGTGCCAACACCATATTAGCACCATATTTCTGCAGGTATAAATTATCTTCAAACAAGAAAATATTATTCTCCAGGGTGCATTTCATCAGGGTACATAACAATTCTATCTTTATATGATCATGCTCACTTTTATTGCTAAGAAACATTTCCAGTGCTTCTAAACCATAAGTATTCAGTATTACTGTGAATTGATTTTTTATAACCATTCTCACCATAATCAAACAGCCACCATGGTTGCTGTCCCTTTTACACATCCCTAAATATCTAAGGAAATGTTATAAATCCTTCAGTACAGCTGGTGCTAGCCCACATAACCCCTTTAGATTGCTCTCAACATGTATGGATACTAGTTCTATTATCCAGCCAGCTCCAGCCACAATGGGGCACATGGGTGGGTCAATACAATCTTTGTGCACCTTGGGTAAACATTTAAAAATGGGGATGAGAGGATGCATACCATTCAAATAGTTGAAACGCTCTTCAATTATTAAGCAACCCTCATTCATTGCACATAGAATAAGCCTTACTCTAGCTTTAATATTTTATTATTTGTTTTTAATAAAATAGCTCTCAGCAGGGATTATCTTGATTGTCTTAGTAAGCATATGATATCCTTTTTAAGCTGGCATATCCACACATTTTTTGGAGTAAATAACGAAGAACAGCCATGCTTTGAGTTACTAGTGACTGTACAGCAGAATATGTAAATGTAATGCACTGCATATTTTACTCTGCCCATTAAGAATGGAAGGACTGCTATACAGATAATCAAGATGGAAGTAATGAATAATTCACAAAACTGACTAAAGAATTTAATTTGAACAGTGTATGCATGCCCATGAACTGAAGAATTTTTTAAAAATTGCAGCCACATATTTTTTTCTTGTTTTGTATAAGATTGATAGTAAATGAAGTGTTAAGTTGGTTTTAAAGAAAGCATTATGATATACCACATATTAACACTTCATAGTAGCACATTTACAAGTGTGCTGGTATCTTACACGCACTCAAGGGATTTCAATCTTTTTTTCAAAATGAATAAAAAATGTTGGCAGGATAGGTTTGATCATAGAGAAAACTCCTTCTATGGAACTGTCTTGTAATGCTCATAAGGTAAAGTACTTCAATTACTCTTTTCAAATGTAATTTAGACAAATGGATGGGTAACTGCAAATGTATCCATAGTTTAGTACCCCTTTCTCTCATGGATAGGGGAAACATGTAAGTGTCCTAACATATCATTGTTCAGGCTATCTCTGGGTTCTTTGTTTGCAATTTTGGGAATGTCAGGCTAGGCTTTTTTAGGTCCTCCGTGGTCAATAACATGGTAAATATCTATGAATCCATAAGCTATATTACTAGTGTTAATTAGTTACATGATTACTGACTTTGTAGGAAGAAAGCCTTGTAGTCAGAAACCTGTCACCGAATAAAGATATGTATTCAGAAACTATACAATGCCAGTGAGAACAGTAAACATCAATGCCCATTAAGAGAATAAAATGTACTTATTTCAGAAAGAAAAAGACACACTATACTTGAAAAAGAGATTTATAAATATATTTAAATTTATAAATTAGATAACAATAGCAGTCTTGTTACAATATTTCATTATCATATTACTTAATAATAAATAATTGATATTTGGAATGGCTAGAATTATTGCGGAGTAAATGTATACATATAGGTTCATAGGTAGGTAATTAGGCTATCAGCCCAAGGGCCCACGTAAGCCTAGCCAGCAAGGTACCATAGCTTATGCCACCCAAGAAAGTTATTTTCCTGTGCCACTGTCCAGCAGAGACACAGAAGTGAACCCCAGGATGTATTTCCTATTTCCCATCCACGCATCAAGATTTTTCTTGAAGAGTGCTAATGAAGAACTTTGCTTGACATAGATGGGTAGCTTGTTCCAGAGTATGGGAAGTCTCTAGGACAGGAATCTATCCCTCTAGCATGTCCTGTTTAATTTGGTGACAAGATTTAGGTCCCTAGGTCGTGTTTCTTGGAGGGATTGGGATTCCTTTAGGTGTAGCATGTCCAACAGCTCTGGGTTTGACATAGCTTTATATGTTAGGCAGAGATCACCTCGGAGTAGGCG